>NW_024376768.1:0-24941 GCF_016808335.1 Panicum virgatum
ACGAACTTTTGCACTAGTTCGGCCCGTTTTGCCCGAGTTTTGTAAGGCAACCAAACGGTCCAAATGCACCCAAATGGTACGAAACGCAAAACATGTTTTAGGGTCCAATGGGGTGGATCGGGTGTTCGTGAAAAACTCCGACACGACTTCGTGGCACGAACTTTGCACTAGTTCGGCCCGTTTTGCACCGAGTTTCGTAAGGCAACCAAACGGTCCCAATGCACCCAAATGGTACGAAACACCAAAACAGTTAGGGTCAATGGGGTGGATCGGGTGCATTCGTTGCGAAAAATTCGACTTCGTGGCACGAACTTTTGCACTAGTTCGGCCCGTTTTGCACCGAGTTTCGTAAGGCAACCAAGGCCCCAATGCACCCAAATGGTACGAAACCACCAAAACATGTTTAGGCCAATGGGGTGGATCGGGTGTGTTTTGGAAAAATTCCAAGCGACTTCGTGGCACGAACTTTTGCACTAGTTCGGCCCGTTTTGCCGAGTTTCGTAAGGCAACCAAACGGTCCCAAACACACCAAATGGTACGAAACTCTCCAAAACATGAGTTTAGGGTCCAATGGGGTGGATCGGGTGTTCGTTGCGAAAAATTCCAATGCGACTTCGTGGCACAACTTTTGCACTAGTTCGGCCCGTTTTGCACCGAGTTTTGTAAGGCAACCAAACGGTCCCCAAATGCACCCAAATGGTACGAAACTCTCAAAACATGAGTTTAGGGTCCAATGGGGTGGATCGGTGCGTTGCGAAAAATTCCAATGCTCTTCGTGGCACAAACTTTTGCATTGGTTCGGCCCATTTTTGCACCGAGTTTCGTAAGGCAACCAAACGTCCAAATGCACCCAAATGGTACAAAATGCACAAAACATGAGTTTAGGGTCAATGGGGTGGATTGGGTGTGTTGCGAAAAATCCGATGCGACTTCGTGGCACGAACTTTTGCACTAGTTCGGAATGTTTTGCCCCGAGTTTCGTAAGGCAACCAAACCCAAATGCACCCAAATGGTACGAAACGCACCAAAACATGTGTTTAGGGTCCAATGGGGTGGATCGTGTGCGTTCGTCGCGAAAAACTCCAACGCGTCTTCGTGGCACGAACTTTGCACTTTTGTTTTGCCCCGAGTTTTGTAAGGCAACCAATGTCGCAAATGCACCCAAATACGAAATGCACCAAAATGAGTTTAGGGTCCAATGGGGTGGATCGGGTGGTTCGTTGCGAAAAATTTCCATGCACTTCGTGGCATTTTGCACTAGTTCGGCCCGTTTTGCACCGAGTTTCGTAAGGCAACCAAACGGTCCCAAATGCACCCAAATGGTACGAAACTCTCCAAAAATGAGTTTAGGGTCCAATGGGGTGGATCGAGTGCTTTTGTTGCGAAAAATTCCAATGCGACTTCGTGGCACAAACATTTTGCATTGGTCGGCCCATTTTTTCACCGAGTTCGTAAGGCAACCAAACAGTACCCAAATGCACCCAAATGGTACGAAATGCAAAAAAACATGAAGTTTAGGGTCCAATGGGGTGGATTGGGTGTGTTCATCGTGAAAAACTCCGATGCGACTTCGTCGCACGAACTTTTGCACTAGTTCGGAATGTTTTGCCCCGAGTTTTGTAAGGCAACCTAACAGTCCCAAATGCACGCAAATGGTACGAAACGCACCAAAACATGTGTTTAGGGTCTAATGGGGTGGATCGGGTGCGTTCATCGCGAAAAACTCCGACGCATCTTCGTGGCTTTTGCACTAGTTCGGCCCGTTTTTCGCCGAGTTTTGTAAGGCAACTAAACGGTACCAAATGCACCCAAATGTTACGAAACGCAACAAAACATGAGTTTAGGGTCCAATGGGGTGTATCGGGTGTGTTCGTCGTGAATAACTCCGACACGACTTCGTCGCACGAACTTTTGCACTTGTTCGGCCCGTTTTGCACCGAGTTTCGTAAGGCAACCAAACGGTCCTGAATGCACCCAAAAGGTACGAAAGGCACCAAAACATTAGCTTAGGGTCAAATGGCGTGGATCGGGTGCATTCGTTGCTAAAAATGCGGAAGCGACTTCGTGGCACGAACTTTTGCACTAGTTCGGCCCGTTTTGCACCGAGTTTAGTAAGGCAACCAAATGGCCCCGAATGCACCCAATGGTACGAAACGCACCAAAACAACTGTTTAGGGCCCAATGGGGTGGATCGGGTGTGTTAATTGGAAAAATTCTGACGCGACTTCGTGGCACGAACTTTTGCACTAGTTCGGCCCGTTTTTTACCGAGTTTCGTAAGGCAACCAAACGGTCCCAAACACACCCAAATAGTACGAAACTCTCCAAAACATGAGTTAAGGGTCCAATGGGGTGGATCGGGTGCGTTCGTTGCGAAAAATTCCAATGCAACTTCGTGGCACAAACTTTTGCACTGGTTTCGGCCCGTTTTGCACCGATTTTTGTAAGGCAACCAAACGGTCCCAAATGCACCCAAATGGTACAAAACTCTCCAAAATATGAGTTTAGGGTCCAATGGGGTGGATCGAGTGCTTTTGTTGCGAAAAATTCCAATGCGACTTCGTGGCACAAACTTTTGCATTGGTTCGGCCCATTTTTCACCGAGTTCCGTAAGGCAACCAAACAGTACCAAATGCACCCAAATGGTACAAAATGCAACAAAACATGAGTTTAGGGTACAATGGGGTGGATTGGGTGTGTTCGTCGTGAAAAACTCGATGCGACTTTCGTCGCACGAACTTTTGCACTAGTTCGGAATGTTTTGCCCCGAGTTTCGTAAGGCAACATAATAGTCCCAAATGCACGCAAATGGTACGAAACGCACCAAAACATGTGTTTAGGGTCTAATGGGGTGGATCGTGTGCGTTCGTCGCGAAAAACTCCAACGCGTCTTCGTGGCACGAACTTTTGCACCAGTTTGAAATGTTTTGCCCCGAGTTTTGTAAGGCAACCGAATGGTCGCAAATGCACCCAAACGGTAAGAAATGCACCAAAATATGAGTTTAGGGTCCAATGGGGTGTATCGGGTGGTTTCGTTGCGAAAAATTTCGATGCGACTTCGTGGCATGAAGTATTGCACTAGTTCGGCCCGTTTTGCACCGAGTTTCGTAAGGCAACCAAACGGTCCCAAATGCACCCAAATGGTACGAAACTCTCCAAAACATGAGTTTAAGGTCCAATGGGGTGGATCGAGTGCTTTCGTTGCGAAAAATTCCAATGCAACTGCGTGGCACAAACTTTTGCACTAATTCGGCCCGTTTTGCACCGAGTTTCGTAAGGCAACCAAACGGTCCCCAAATGCACCCAAATGGTACGAAACTCTCCAAAACATGAGTTAAGGGTCCAATGGGGTGGATCGGCTGCGTTCGTTGCGAAAACTTCCAATGCAACTTCGTGGCACAAACTTTTGCACTGGTTCGGCCCGTTTTGCACCGAGTTTTGTAAGGCAACCAACGGTCCCAAATGCACCCAAATGGTACAAAACTCTCCAAAACATGAGCTTAGGCAATGGGGTGGATCGAGTGCTTTTGTTGCGAAAAATTCCAATGCGACTTCGTGGCACAAACTTTTGCATTGGTTCGGCCCATTTTTCACCGAGTTTCGTAAGGCAACCAAACAGTACCAAATGCACCCAAATGGTACGAAATGCAACAAAACATGAGTTTAGGGTCCAATGGGGTGGATTGGGTGTGTTCGTCGTGAAAAACTCCGATGCGACTTCGTCGCACGAACTTTTGCACTAGTTCGGAATGTTTTGCCCCGAGTTTTGTAAGGCAACCTAACAGTCCCAAATGCACGCAAATGGTACGAAACGCACCAAAACATGTGTTTAGGGTCTAATGGGGTGGATCGGGTGCGTTCATCGCGAAAAACTCCGACGCATCTTCGTGGCTTTTGCACTAGTTCGGCCCGTTTTTCGCCGAGTTTTGTAAGGCAACCAAACGGTACCAAATGCACCCAAATGTTACGAAACGCAACAAAACATGAGTTTAGGGTCCAATGGGGTGTATCGGGTGCGTTCGTCGTGAATAACTCCGACACGACTTCGTCGCACGAACTTTTGCACTTGTTCGGCCCGTTTTGCACCGAGTTTCGTAAGGCAACCAAACGGTCCTGAATGCACCCAAAAGGTACGAAAGGCACCAAAACATTAGCTTAGGGTCAAATGGCGTGGATCGGGTGCATTCGTTGCTAAAAATGCGGAAGCGACTTCGTGGCACGAACTTTTGCACTAGTTCGGCCCGTTTTGCACCGAGTTTAGTAAGGCAACCAAATGGCCCCGAATGCACCCAATGGTACGAAACGCACCAAAACAACTGTTTAGGGCCCAATGGGGTGGATCGGGTGTGTTAATTGGAAAAATTCTGACGCGACTTCGTGGCACGAACTTTTGCACTAGTTCGGCCCGTTTTTTACCGAGTTTCGTAAGGCAACCAAACGGTCCCAAACACACCCAAATAGTACGAAACTCTCCAAAACATGAGTTAAGGGTCCAATGGGGTGGATCGGGTGCGTTCGTTGCGAAAAATTCCAATGCAACTTCGTGGCACAAACTTTTGCACTGGTTCGGCCCGTTTTGCACCGATTTTTGTAAGGCAACCAAACGGTCCCAAATGCACCCAAATGGTACAAAACTCTCCAAAATATGAGTTTAGGGTCCAATGGGGTGGATCGAGTGCTTTTGTTGCGAAAAATTCCAATGCGACTTCGTGGCACAAACTTTTGCATTGGTTCGGCCCATTTTTCACCGAGTTCCGTAAGGCAACCAAACAGTACCAAATGCACCCAAATGGTACAAAATGCAACAAAACATGAGTTTAGGGTACAATGGGGTGGATTGGGTGTGTTCGTCGTGAAAAACTCCGATGCGACTTTCGTCGCACGAACTTTTGCACTAGTTCGGAATGTTTTGCCCCGAGTTTCGTAAGGCAACATAATAGTCCCAAATGCACGCAAATGGTACGAAACGCACCAAAACATGTGTTTAGGGTCTAATGGGGTGGATCGTGTGCGTTCGTCGCGAAAAACTCCAACGCGTCTTCGTGGCACGAACTTTTGCACCAGTTTGAAATGTTTTGCCCCGAGTTTTGTAAGGCAACCGAATGGTCGCAAATGCACCCAAACGGTAAGAAATGCACCAAAATATGAGTTTAGGGTCCAATGGGGTGTATCGGGTGGTTTCGTTGCGAAAAATTTCGATGCGACTTCGTGGCATGAAGTATTGCACTAGTTCGGCCCGTTTTGCACCGAGTTTCGTAAGGCAACCAAACGGTCCCAAATGCACCCAAATGGTACGAAACTCTCCAAAACATGAGTTTAAGGTCCAATGGGGTGGATCGAGTGCTTTCGTTGCGAAAAATTCCAATGCAACTGCGTGGCACAAACTTTTGCACTAGTTCGGCCCGTTTTGCACCGAGTTTCGTAAGGCAACCAAACGGTCCCAAATGCACCCAAATGGTACGAAACTCTCCAAAACATGAGTTAAGGGTCCAATGGGGTGGATCGGGTGCGTTCGTTGCGAAAACTTCCAATGCAACTTCGTGGCACAAACTTTTGCACTGGTTCGGCCCGTTTTGCACCGAGTTTTGTAAGGCAACCAAACGGTCCCAAATGCACCCAAATGGTACAAAACTCTCCAAAACATGAGCTTAGGCAATGGGGTGGATCGAGTGCTTTTGTTGCGAAAAATTCCAATGCGACTTCGTGGCACAAACTTTTGCATTGGTTCGGCCCATTTTTCACCGAGTTTCGTAAGGCAACCAAACAGTACCAAATGCACCCAAATGGTACGAAATGCAACAAAACATGAGTTTAGGGTCCAATGGGGTGGATTGGGTGTGTTCGTCGTGAAAAACTCCGATGCGACTTCGTCGCACGAACTTTTGCACTAGTTCGGAATGTTTTGCCCCGAGTTTTGTAAGGCAACCTAACAGTCCCAAATGCACGCAAATGGTACGAAACGCACCAAAACATGTGTTTAGGGTCTAATGGGGTGGATCGGGTGCGTTCATCGCGAAAAACTCCGACGCATCTTCGTGGCTTTTGCACTAGTTCGGCCCGTTTTTCGCCGAGTTTTGTAAGGCAACCAAACGGTACCAAATGCACCCAAATGTTACGAAACGCAACAAAACATGAGTTTAGGGTCCAATGGGGTGTATCGGGTGCGTTCGTCGTGAATAACTCCGACACGACTTCGTCGCACGAACTTTTGCACTTGTTCGGCCCGTTTTGCACCGAGTTTCGTAAGGCAACCAAACGGTCCTGAATGCACCCAAAAGGTACGAAAGGCACCAAAACATTAGCTTAGGGTCAAATGGCGTGGATCGGGTGCATTCGTTGCTAAAAATGCGGAAGCGACTTCGTGGCACGAACTTTTGCACTAGTTCGGCCCGTTTTGCACCGAGTTTAGTAAGGCAACCAAATGGCCCCGAATGCACCCAATGGTACGAAACGCACCAAAACAACTGTTTAGGGCCCAATGGGGTGGATCGGGTGTGTTAATTGGAAAAATTCTGACGCGACTTCGTGGCACGAACTTTTGCACTAGTTCGGCCCGTTTTTTACCGAGTTTCGTAAGGCAACCAAACGGTCCCAAACACACCCAAATAGTACGAAACTCTCCAAAACATGAGTTAAGGGTCCAATGGGGTGGATCGGGTGCGTTCGTTGCGAAAAATTCCAATGCAACTTCGTGGCACAAACTTTTGCACTGGTTCGGCCCGTTTTGCACCGATTTTTGTAAGGCAACCAAACGGTCCCAAATGCACCCAAATGGTACAAAACTCTCCAAAATATGAGTTTAGGGTCCAATGGGGTGGATCGAGTGCTTTTGTTGCGAAAAATTCCAATGCGACTTCGTGGCACAAACTTTTGCATTGGTTCGGCCCATTTTTCACCGAGTTCCGTAAGGCAACCAAACAGTACCAAATGCACCCAAATGGTACAAAATGCAACAAAACATGAGTTTAGGGTACAATGGGGTGGATTGGGTGTGTTCGTCGTGAAAAACTCCGATGCGACTTCGTCGCACGAACTTTTGCACTAGTTCGGAATGTTTTGCCCCGAGTTTCGTAAGGCAACATAATAGTCCCAAATGCACGCAAATGGTACGAAACGCACCAAAACATGTGTTTAGGGTCTAATGGGGTGGATCGTGTGCGTTCGTCGCGAAAAACTCCAACGCGTCTTCGTGGCACGAACTTTTGCACCAGTTTGAAATGTTTTGCCCCGAGTTTTGTAAGGCAACCGAATGGTCGCAAATGCACCCAAACGGTAAGAAATGCACCAAAATATGAGTTTAGGGTCCAATGGGGTGTATCGGGTGGTTTCGTTGCGAAAAATTTCGATGCGACTTCGTGGCATGAAGTATTGCACTAGTTCGGCCCGTTTTGCACCGAGTTTCGTAAGGCAACCAAACGGTCCCAAATGCACCCAAATGGTACGAAACTCTCCAAAACATGAGTTTAAGGTCCAATGGGGTGGATCGAGTGCTTTCGTTGCGAAAAATTCCAATGCAACTGCGTGGCACAAACTTTTGCACTAGTTCGGCCCGTTTTGCACCGAGTTTCGTAAGGCAACCAAACGGTCCCAAATGCACCCAAATGGTACGAAACTCTCCAAAACATGAGTTAAGGGTCCAATGGGGTGGATCGGGTGCGTTCGTTGCGAAAACTTCCAATGCAACTTCGTGGCACAAACTTTTGCACTGGTTCGGCCCGTTTTGCACCGAGTTTTGTAAGGCAACCAAACGGTCCCAAATGCACCCAAATGGTACAAAACTCTCCAAAACATGAGCTTAGGCAATGGGGTGGATCGAGTGCTTTTGTTGCGAAAAATTCCAATGCGACTTCGTGGCACAAACTTTTGCATTGGTTCGGCCCATTTTTCACCGAGTTTCGTAAGGCAACCAAACAGTACCAAATGCACCCAAATGGTACGAAATGCAACAAAACATGAGTTTAGGGTCCAATGGGGTGGATTGGGTGTGTTCGTCGTGAAAAACTCCGATGCGACTTCGTCGCACGAACTTTTGCACTAGTTCGGAATGTTTTGCCCCGAGTTTTGTAAGGCAACCTAACAGTCCCAAATGCACGCAAATGGTACGAAACGCACCAAAACATGTGTTTAGGGTCTAATGGGGTGGATCGGGTGCGTTCATCGCGAAAAACTCCGACGCATCTTCGTGGCTTTTGCACTAGTTCGGCCCGTTTTTCGCCGAGTTTTGTAAGGCAACCAAACGGTACCAAATGCACCCAAATGTTACGAAACGCAACAAAACATGAGTTTAGGGTCCAATGGGGTGTATCGGGTGCGTTCGTCGTGAATAACTCCGACACGACTTCGTCGCACGAACTTTTGCACTTGTTCGGCCCGTTTTGCACCGAGTTTCGTAAGGCAACCAAACGGTCCTGAATGCACCCAAAAGGTACGAAAGGCACCAAAACATTAGCTTAGGGTCAAATGGCGTGGATCGGGTGCATTCGTTGCTAAAAATGCGGAAGCGACTTCGTGGCACGAACTTTTGCACTAGTTCGGCCCGTTTTGCACCGAGTTTAGTAAGGCAACCAAATGGCCCCGAATGCACCCAATGGTACGAAACGCACCAAAACAACTGTTTAGGGCCCAATGGGGTGGATCGGGTGTGTTAATTGGAAAAATTCTGACGCGACTTCGTGGCACGAACTTTTGCACTAGTTCGGCCCGTTTTTTACCGAGTTTCGTAAGGCAACCAAACGGTCCCAAACACACCCAAATAGTACGAAACTCTCCAAAACATGAGTTAAGGGTCCAATGGGGTGGATCGGGTGCGTTCGTTGCGAAAAATTCCAATGCAACTTCGTGGCACAAACTTTTGCACTGGTTCGGCCCGTTTTGCACCGATTTTTGTAAGGCAACCAAACGGTCCCAAATGCACCCAAATGGTACAAAACTCTCCAAAATATGAGTTTAGGGTCCAATGGGGTGGATCGAGTGCTTTTGTTGCGAAAAATTCCAATGCGACTTCGTGGCACAAACTTTTGCATTGGTTCGGCCCATTTTTCACCGAGTTCCGTAAGGCAACCAAACAGTACCAAATGCACCCAAATGGTACAAAATGCAACAAAACATGAGTTTAGGGTACA
The DNA here is from genome assembly GCF_016808335.1 of Panicum virgatum. Lineage (NCBI taxonomy): Eukaryota > Viridiplantae > Streptophyta > Magnoliopsida > Poales > Poaceae > Panicum > Panicum virgatum. The sequence goes on from NW_024376768.1 coordinate 9,122, forward strand.
ATGGGGTGGATTGGGTGTGTTCGTCGTGAAAAACTCCGATGCGACTTCGTCGCACGAACTTTTGCACTAGTTCGGAATGTTTTGCCCCGAGTTTCGTAAGGCAACATAATAGTCCCAAATGCACGCAAATGGTACGAAACGCACCAAAACATGTGTTTAGGGTCTAATGGGGTGGATCGTGTGCGTTCGTCGCGAAAAACTCCAACGCGTCTTCGTGGCACGAACTTTTGCACCAGTTTGAAATGTTTTGCCCCGAGTTTTGTAAGGCAACCGAATGGTCGCAAATGCACCCAAACGGTAAGAAATGCACCAAAATATGAGTTTAGGGTCCAATGGGGTGTATCGGGTGGTTTCGTTGCGAAAAATTTCGATGCGACTTCGTGGCATGAAGTATTGCACTAGTTCGGCCCGTTTTGCACCGAGTTTCGTAAGGCAACCAAACGGTCCCAAATGCACCCAAATGGTACGAAACTCTCCAAAACATGAGTTTAAGGTCCAATGGGGTGGATCGAGTGCTTTCGTTGCGAAAAATTCCAATGCAACTGCGTGGCACAAACTTTTGCACTAGTTCGGCCCGTTTTGCACCGAGTTTCGTAAGGCAACCAAACGGTCCCAAATGCACCCAAATGGTACGAAACTCTCCAAAACATGAGTTAAGGGTCCAATGGGGTGGATCGGGTGCGTTCGTTGCGAAAACTTCCAATGCAACTTCGTGGCACAAACTTTTGCACTGGTTCGGCCCGTTTTGCACCGAGTTTTGTAAGGCAACCAAACGGTCCCAAATGCACCCAAATGGTACAAAACTCTCCAAAACATGAGCTTAGGCAATGGGGTGGATCGAGTGCTTTTGTTGCGAAAAATTCCAATGCGACTTCGTGGCACAAACTTTTGCATTGGTTCGGCCCATTTTTCACCGAGTTTCGTAAGGCAACCAAACAGTACCAAATGCACCCAAATGGTACGAAATGCAACAAAACATGAGTTTAGGGTCCAATGGGGTGGATTGGGTGTGTTCGTCGTGAAAAACTCCGATGCGACTTCGTCGCACGAACTTTTGCACTAGTTCGGAATGTTTTGCCCCGAGTTTTGTAAGGCAACCTAACAGTCCCAAATGCACGCAAATGGTACGAAACGCACCAAAACATGTGTTTAGGGTCTAATGGGGTGGATCGGGTGCGTTCATCGCGAAAAACTCCGACGCATCTTCGTGGCTTTTGCACTAGTTCGGCCCGTTTTTCGCCGAGTTTTGTAAGGCAACCAAACGGTACCAAATGCACCCAAATGTTACGAAACGCAACAAAACATGAGTTTAGGGTCCAATGGGGTGTATCGGGTGCGTTCGTCGTGAATAACTCCGACACGACTTCGTCGCACGAACTTTTGCACTTGTTCGGCCCGTTTTGCACCGAGTTTCGTAAGGCAACCAAACGGTCCTGAATGCACCCAAAAGGTACGAAAGGCACCAAAACATTAGCTTAGGGTCAAATGGCGTGGATCGGGTGCATTCGTTGCTAAAAATGCGGAAGCGACTTCGTGGCACGAACTTTTGCACTAGTTCGGCCCGTTTTGCACCGAGTTTAGTAAGGCAACCAAATGGCCCCGAATGCACCCAATGGTACGAAACGCACCAAAACAACTGTTTAGGGCCCAATGGGGTGGATCGGGTGTGTTAATTGGAAAAATTCTGACGCGACTTCGTGGCACGAACTTTTGCACTAGTTCGGCCCGTTTTTTACCGAGTTTCGTAAGGCAACCAAACGGTCCCAAACACACCCAAATAGTACGAAACTCTCCAAAACATGAGTTAAGGGTCCAATGGGGTGGATCGGGTGCGTTCGTTGCGAAAAATTCCAATGCAACTTCGTGGCACAAACTTTTGCACTGGTTCGGCCCGTTTTGCACCGATTTTTGTAAGGCAACCAAACGGTCCCAAATGCACCCAAATGGTACAAAACTCTCCAAAATATGAGTTTAGGGTCCAATGGGGTGGATCGAGTGCTTTTGTTGCGAAAAATTCCAATGCGACTTCGTGGCACAAACTTTTGCATTGGTTCGGCCCATTTTTCACCGAGTTTCGTAAGGCAACCAAACAGTACCAAATGCACCCAAATGGTACAAAATGCAACAAAACATGAGTTTAGGGTACAATGGGGTGGATTGGGTGTGTTCGTCGTGAAAAACTCCGATGCGACTTCGTCGCACGAACTTTTGCACTAGTTCGGAATGTTTTGCCCCGAGTTTCGTAAGGCAACATAATAGTCCCAAATGCACGCAAATGGTACGAAACGCACCAAAACATGTGTTTAGGGTCTAATGGGGTGGATCGTGTGCGTTCGTCGCGAAAAACTCCAACGCGTCTTCGTGGCACGAACTTTTGCACCAGTTTGAAATGTTTTGCCCCGAGTTTTGTAAGGCAACCGAATGGTCGCAAATGCACCCAAACGGTAAGAAATGCACCAAAATATGAGTTTAGGGTCCAATGGGGTGTATCGGGTGGTTTCGTTGCGAAAAATTTCGATGCGACTTCGTGGCATGAAGTATTGCACTAGTTCGGCCCGTTTTGCACCGAGTTTCGTAAGGCAACCAAACGGTCCCAAATGCACCCAAATGGTACGAAACTCTCCAAAACATGAGTTTAAGGTCCAATGGGGTGGATCGAGTGCTTTCGTTGCGAAAAATTCCAATGCAACTGCGTGGCACAAACTTTTGCACTAGTTCGGCCCGTTTTGCACCGAGTTTCGTAAGGCAACCAAACGGTCCCAAATGCACCCAAATGGTACGAAACTCTCCAAAACATGAGTTAAGGGTCCAATGGGGTGGATCGGGTGCGTTCGTTGCGAAAACTTCCAATGCAACTTCGTGGCACAAACTTTTGCACTGGTTCGGCCCGTTTTGCACCGAGTTTTGTAAGGCAACCAAACGGTCCCAAATGCACCCAAATGGTACAAAACTCTCCAAAACATGAGCTTAGGCAATGGGGTGGATCGAGTGCTTTTGTTGCGAAAAATTCCAATGCGACTTCGTGGCACAAACTTTTGCATTGGTTCGGCCCATTTTTCACCGAGTTTCGTAAGGCAACCAAACAGTACCAAATGCACCCAAATGGTACGAAATGCAACAAAACATGAGTTTAGGGTCCAATGGGGTGGATTGGGTGTGTTCGTCGTGAAAAACTCCGATGCGACTTCGTCGCACGAACTTTTGCACTAGTTCGGAATGTTTTGCCCCGAGTTTTGTAAGGCAACCTAACAGTCCCAAATGCACGCAAATGGTACGAAACGCACCAAAACATGTGTTTAGGGTCTAATGGGGTGGATCGGGTGCGTTCATCGCGAAAAACTCCGACGCATCTTCGTGGCTTTTGCACTAGTTCGGCCCGTTTTTCGCCGAGTTTTGTAAGGCAACCAAACGGTACCAAATGCACCCAAATGTTACGAAACGCAACAAAACATGAGTTTAGGGTCCAATGGGGTGTATCGGGTGCGTTCGTCGTGAATAACTCCGACACGACTTCGTCGCACGAACTTTTGCACTTGTTCGGCCCGTTTTGCACCGAGTTTCGTAAGGCAACCAAACGGTCCTGAATGCACCCAAAAGGTACGAAAGGCACCAAAACATTAGCTTAGGGTCAAATGGCGTGGATCGGGTGCATTCGTTGCTAAAAATGCGGAAGCGACTTCGTGGCACGAACTTTTGCACTAGTTCGGCCCGTTTTGCACCGAGTTTAGTAAGGCAACCAAATGGCCCCGAATGCACCCAATGGTACGAAACGCACCAAAACAACTGTTTAGGGCCCAATGGGGTGGATCGGGTGTGTTAATTGGAAAAATTCTGACGCGACTTCGTGGCACGAACTTTTGCACTAGTTCGGCCCGTTTTTTACCGAGTTTCGTAAGGCAACCAAACGGTCCCAAACACACCCAAATAGTACGAAACTCTCCAAAACATGAGTTAAGGGTCCAATGGGGTGGATCGGGTGCGTTCGTTGCGAAAAATTCCAATGCAACTTCGTGGCACAAACTTTTGCACTGGTTCGGCCCGTTTTGCACCGATTTTGTAAGGCAACCAAACGGTCCCAAATGCACCCAATGGTACAGAAACTCTCCAAAACATCAGTTTTTGGTCCAATGGGGTGGATCGGGTGCGTTCATTGCGAAAAATTCCGACGCGACTTTGTGGCCCGAACTTTTGCACTAGTTCGGCCCGTTTTCCTCCGAGTTTCCTAAGGCAAACAAATGGTCCCGAATGCACCCAAATAGTACGAAACACACCAAAACGTGTTTAGGGTCCAATGGGTTGGATCGGGTGCGTTTGTTGCGAAAAATTCCGACGCAACTTTGTGGCACGAACTTTTGCACTTGTTCGTCCCATTTTGCACCGAGTTTCGTAAGGCAACCAAACGGTCCTGAATGCACCAAAAGGTACAAAATGAACCAAAACGTAAGTTTAGGGTCAATGGGGTGGATCGGGTGCGTGCGTTGCGAAAAATTCGGACGCAACTTTGTGGCACGAATTTTTGCACTAGTTCGGCCCATTTTGCACTGAGTTTCGTGAGGCAACCAAACGGTCTCAAACGCACCGTAATAGTATGAAACGCACCAAAACAGCACCCGATCCACCCCATTGGACCCTAAACTAATGTTTTGGGTTCAATGGGGGTGGATCAGGTGCGTTGGTTGCGAAAAATTCCGCTGCAATTTTGTGGCACGAACTTTTATACTAGTTCGGCCTGTTTTCCACCGAGTTTTGTAAGGCAACCAAACGGTCTTGAATGCACCCAAATGGTACGAAGTACTCCAAAACATCAGTTTAGGGTCAAATGGGGTGGATCGGGTGCGTTCGTCGTGAAAAACTCCGACACGACTTCGTCGCACGTACTTTTGCACTAGATCGGCCCGTTTTCCACCGAGTTTCGTAAGGCAACCAAACAGTCCCGAATGCACCAAAAGGTACGAAAGGCACCAAAACATTAGCTTAGGGTCAAATGGGGTGGATCGGGTGCAATGGTTGTGAAAAATGCGGAAGCGACTTCGTGGCACGAACTTTTGCACTAGTTCGGCCCGTTTTGCACCGAGTTTCATAAGGCAACCAAACGGCCCCGAATGCACCCAATGGTACGAAACGCACCAAAACAACTAGTTTAGGGCCCAATGGGGTGGATCGGGTGTGTTAATTGGAAAAATTCTGACGCGACTTCGTGGCACGAACTTTTGCACTAGTTCGGCCCGTTTTTTACCGAGTTTCGTAAGGCAACCAAACGGTCCCAAACACACCCAAATAGTACGAAACTCTCCAAAACATGAGTTAAGGGTCCAATGGGGTGGATCGGGTGCGTTCGTTGCGAAAAATTCCAATGCAACTTCGTGGCACAAACTTTTGCACTGGTTCGGCCCGTTTTGCACCGATTTTTGTAAGGCAACCAAACGGTCCCAAATGCACCCAAATGGTACAAAACTCTCCAAAATATGAGTTTAGGGTCCAATGGGGTGGATCGAGTGCTTTTGTTGCGAAAAATTCCAATGCGACTTCGTGGCACAAACTTTTGCATTGGTTCGGCCCATTTTTCACCGAGTTTCGTAAGGCAACCAAACAGTACCAAATGCACCCAAATGGTACGAAATGCAACAAAACATGAGTTTAGGGTCCAATGGGGTGGATTGGGTGTGTTCGTCGTGAAAAACTCCGATGCGACTTCGTCGCACGAACTTTTGCACTAGTTCGGAATGTTTTGCCCCGAGTTTCGTAAGGCAACATAATAGTCCCAAATGCACTGCAAATGATACGAAACGCACAAAAATATGTGTTTAGGGTCTAATGGGGTGGATCGTGTGCGTTCGTCGCGAAAAACTCCAACGCGTCTTCGTGGCACGAACTTTTGCATCAGTTTGAAATGTTTTGCCCCGAGTTCTGTAAGGCAACCGAATGGTCGCAAATGCACCCAAACGGTAAGAAATGCACCAAAATATGAGTTTAGGGTCCAATGGGGTGTATCGGGTGGTTTCGTTGCGAAAAATTTCGATGCGACTTCGTGGCATGAAGTATTGCACTAGTTCGGCCCGTTTTGCACCGAGTTTCGTAAGGCAACCAAACGGTCCCAAATGCACCCAAATGGTAGGAAACTATCCAAAACATGAGTTTAAGGTCCAATGGGGTGGATCGAGTGCTTTCGTTGCGAAAAATTCCAATGCAACTGCGTGGCACAAACTTTTGCACTAGTTCGGCCCGTTTTGCACCGAGTTTCGTAAGGCAACCAAACGGTCCCAAATGCACCCAAATGGTACGAAACTCTCCAAAACATGAGTTAAGGGTCCAATGGGGTGGATCGGGTGCGTTCGTTGCGAAAACTTCCAATGCAACTTCGTGGCACAAACTTTTGCACTGGTTCGGCCCGTTTTGCACCGAGTTTTGTAAGGCAACCAAACGGTCCCAAATGCACCCAAATGGTACAAAACTCTCCAAAACATGAGCTTAGGCAATGGGGTGGATCGAGTGCTTTTGTTGCGAAAAATTCCAATGCGACTTCGTGGCACAAACTTTTGCATTGGTTCGGCCCATTTTTCACCGAGTTTCGTAAGGCAACCAAACAGTACCAAATGCACCCAAATGGTACGAAATGCAACAAAACATGAGTTTAGGGTCCAATGGGGTGGATTGGGTGTGTTCGTCGTGAAAAACTCCGATGCGACTTCGTCGCACGAACTTTTGCACTAGTTCGGAATGTTTTGCCCCGAGTTTTGTAAGGCAACCTAACAGTCCCAAATGCACGCAAATGGTACGAAACGCACCAAAACATGTGTTTAGGGTCTAATGGGGTGGATCGGGTGCGTTCATCGCGAAAAACTCCGACGCATCTTCGTGGCTTTTGCACTAGTTCGGCCCGTTTTTCGCCGAGTTTTGTAAGGCAACCAAACGGTACCAAATGCACCCAAATGTTACGAAACGCAACAAAACATGAGTTTAGGGTCCAATGGGGTGTATCGGGTGCGTTCGTCGTGAATAACTCCGACACGACTTCGTCGCACGAACTTTTGCACTTGTTCGGCCCGTTTTGCACCGAGTTTCGTAAGGCAACCAAACGGTCCTGAATGCACCCAAAAGGTACGAAAGGCACCAAAACGTTAGCTTAGGGTCAAATGGCGTGGATCGGGTGCATTCGTTGCTAAAAATGCGGAAGCGACTTCGTGGCACGAACTTTTGCACTAGTTCGGCCCGTTTTGCACCGAGTTTAGTAAGGCAACCAAATGGCCCCGAATGCACCCAATGGTACGAAACGCACCAAAACAACTGTTTAGGGCCCAATGGGGTGGATCGGGTGTGTTAATTGGAAAAATTCTGACGCGACTTCGTGGCACGAACTTTTGCACTAGTTCGGCCCGTTTTTTACCGAGTTTCGTAAGGCAACCAAATGGTCCCGAATGCACCCAAATAGTACGAAACGCACCAAAACGTCAGTTTAGGGTCCAATGGGTTCGATCGGGTCCGTTGGTTCCGAAAAATTCCGCTGCGATTTCGTGGCACGAACTTTTGCACTAGTTCGGCCCGTTTTCCACCGAGTTTCGTAAGGCAACCAAACGGTCCTGAGTGGACCCAGTGGTACGAAACGCACCAAAACATCAGTTTTTGGTCCAATGGGGTGGATCGGGTGCGTTCATTGCGAAAAATTCCGACGCGACTTTGTGGCCCGAACTTTTGCACTAGTTCGGCCCGTTTTCCTCCGAGTTTCCTAAGGCAAACAAATGGTCCCGAATGCACCCAAATAGTACGAAACACACCAAAACGTCTGTTTAGGGTCCAATGGGTTGGATCGGGTGCGTTTGTTGCGAAAAATTCCGACGCAACTTTGTGGCACGAACTTTTGCACTTGTTCGTCCCATTTTGCACCGAGTTTCGTAAGGCAACCAAACGGTCCTGAATGCAACCAAAAGGTACAAAATGAACCAAAACGTAAGTTTAGGTCAAATGGGGTGGATCGGGTGCGTGCGTTGCGAAAAATTCGGACGCAACTTTGTGGCACGAATTTTTGCACTAGTTCGGCCCATTTTGCACTGAGTTTCGTGAGGCAACCAAACGGTCTCAAACGCACCGTAATAGTATGAAACGCACCAAAACAGCACCCGATCCACCCCATTGGACCCTAAACTAATGTTTTGGGTTCAATGGGGGTGGATCAGGTGCGTTGGTTGCGAAAAATTCCGCTGCAATTTTGTGGCACGAACTTTTACTAGTTCGGCCTGTTTTCCACCGAGTTTTGTAAGGCAACCAAACGGTCTTGAATGCACCCAAATGGTACGAAGTACTCCAAAACATCAGTTTAGGGTCAAATGGGGTGGATCGGGTGCGTTCGTCGTGAAAAACTCCGACACGACTTCGTCGCACGTACTTTTGCACTAGATCGGCCCGTTTTCCACCGAGTTTCGTAAGGCAACCAAACAGTCCCGAATGCAACCAAAAGGTACGAAAGGCACCAAAACATTAGCTTAGGGTCAAATGGGGTGGATCGGGTGCAATGGTTGTGAAAAATGCGGAAGCGACTTCGTGGCACGAACTTTTGCACTAGTTCGGCCCGTTTTGCACCGAGTTTCATAAGGCAACCAAACGGCCCCGAATGCACCCAATGGTACGAAACGCACCAAAACAATAGTTTAGGGCCCAATGGGGTGGATCGGGTGTGTTAATTGGAAAAATTCTGACGCGACTTCGTGGCACGAACTTTTGCACTAGTTCGGCCCGTTTTTTACCGAGTTTCGTAAGGCAACCAAACGGTCCCAAACACACCCAAATAGTACGAAACTCTCCAAAACATGAGTTAAGGGTCCAATGGGGTGGATCGGGTGCGTTCGTTGCGAAAAATTCCAATGCAACTTCGTGGCACAAACTTTTGCACTGGTTCGGCCCGTTTTGCACCGATTTTTGTAAGGCAACCAAACGGTCCCAAATGCACCCAAATGGTACAAAACTCTCCAAAATATGAGTTTAGGGTCCAATGGGGTGGATCGAGTGCTTTTGTTGCGAAAAATTCCAATGCGACTTCGTGGCACAAACTTTTGCATTGGTTCGGCCCATTTTTCACCGAGTTTCGTAAGGCAACCAAACAGTACCAAATGCACCCAAATGGTACGAAATGCAACAAAACATGAGTTTAGGGTCCAATGGGGTGGATTGGGTGTGTTCGTCGTGAAAAACTCCGATGCGACTTCGTCGCACGAACTTTTGCACTAGTTCGGAATGTTTTGCCCCGAGTTTCGTAAGGCAACATAATAGTCCCAAATGCATGCAAATGATACGAAACGCACAAAAATATGTGTTTAGGGTCTAATGGGGTGGATCGTGTGCGTTCGTCGCGAAAAAACTCCAACGCGTCTTCGTGGCACGAACTTTTGCATCAGTTTGAAATGTTTTGCCCCGAGTTCTGTAAGGCAACCGAATGGTCGCAAATGCACCCAAACGGTAAGAAATGCACCAAAATATGAGTTTAGGGTCCAATGGGGTGTATCGGGTGGTTTCGTTGCGAAAAATTTCGATGCGACTTCGTGGCATGAAGTATTGCACTAGTTCGGCCCGTTTTGCACCGAGTTTCGTAAGGCAACCAAACGGTCCCAAATGCACCCAAATGGTAGGAAACTATCCAAAACATGAGTTTAAGGTCCAATGGGGTGGATCGAGTGCTTTCGTTGCGAAAAATTCCAATGCAACTGTGTGGCACAAACTTTTGCACTAGTTCGGCCCGTTTTGCACCGAGTTTCGTAAGGCAACCAAACGGTCCCAAATGCACCCAAATGGTACGAAACTCTCCAAAACATGAGTTAAGGGTCCAATGGGGTGGATCGGGTGCGTTCGTTGCGAAAACTTCCAATGCAACTTCGTGGCACAAACTTTTGCACTGGTTCGGCCCGTTTTGCACCGAGTTTTGTAAGGCAACCAAACGGTCCCAAATGCACCCAAATGGTACAAAACTCTCCAAAACATGAGCTTAGGCAATGGGGTGGATCGAGTGCTTTTGTTGCGAAAAATTCCAATGCGACTTCGTGGCACAAACTTTTGCATTGGTTCGGCCCATTTTTCACCGAGTTTCGTAAGGCAACCAAACAGTACCAAATGCACCCAAATGGTACGAAATGCAACAAAACATGAGTTTAGGGTCCAATGGGGTGGATTGGGTGTGTTCGTCGTGAAAAACTCCGATGCGACTTCGTCGCACGAACTTTTGCACTAGTTCGGAATGTTTTGCCCCGAGTTTTGTAAGGCAACCTAACAGTCCCAAATGCACGCAAATGGTACGAAACGCACCAAAACATGTGTTTAGGGTCTAATGGGGTGGATCGGGTGCGTTCATCGCGAAAAACTCCGACGCATCTTCGTGGCTTTTGCACTAGTTCGGCCCGTTTTTCGCCGAGTTTTGTAAGGCAACCAAACGGTACCAAATGCACCCAAATGTTACGAAACGCAACAAAACATGAGTTTAGGGTCCAATGGGGTGTATCGGGTGCGTTCGTCGTGAATAACTCCGACACGACTTCGTCGCACGAACTTTTGCACTTGTTCGGCCCGTTTTGCACCGAGTTTCGTAAGGCAACCAAACGGTCCTGAATGCACCCAAAAGGTACGAAAGGCACCAAAACGTTAGCTTAGGGTCAAATGGCGTGGATCGGGTGCATTCGTTGCTAAAAATGCGGAAGCGACTTCGTGGCACGAACTTTTGCACTAGTTCGGCCCGTTTTGCACCGAGTTTAGTAAGGCAACCAAATGGCCCCGAATGCACCCAATGGTACGAAACGCACCAAAACAACTGTTTAGGGCCCAATGGGGTGGATCGGGTGTGTTAATTGGAAAAATTCTGACGCGACTTCGTGGCACGAACTTTTGCACTAGTTCGGCCCGTTTTTTACCGAGTTTCGTAAGGCAACCAAATGGTCCCGAATGCACCCAAATAGTACGAAACGCACCAAAACGTCAGTTTAGGGTCCAATGGGTTCGATCGGGTCCGTTGGTTCCGAAAAATTCCGCTGCGATTTCGTGGCACGAACTTTTGCACTAGTTCGGCCCGTTTTCCACCGAGTTTCGTAAGGCAACCAAACGGTCCTGAGTGGACCCAGTGGTACGAAACGCACCAAAACATCAGTTTTTGGTCCAATGGGGTGGATCGGGTGCGTTCATGCGAAAAATTCCGACGCGACTTTGTGGCCCGAACTTTTGCACTAGTTCGGCCCCGTTTTCCTCCGAGTTTCCTAAGGCAAACAAATGGTCCCGATGCACCCAAATAGTACGAAACACACCAAAACGTCTGTTTAGGGTCCAATGGGTTGGATCGGGTGCGTTTGTTGCGAAAAATTCCGACGCAACTTTGTGGCACGAACTTTTGCACTTGTTCGTCCCCATTTTGCACCGTGTTTCGTAAGGCAACCAAACGGTCCTGAATGCAACCAAAAGGTACAAATGAACCAAAACGTAAGTTTAGGGTCAAATGGGGTGGATCGGGTGCGTGCGTTGCGAAAAATTCGGACGCAACTTTGTGGCACGAATTTCTGCACTAGTTCGGCCCATTTTGCACTGAGTTTCGTGAGGCAACCCAACGGTCTCAAACGCACCGTAATAGTATGAAACGCACCAAAACCAGCACCCGATCCACCCCATTGGACCCTAAACTAATGTTTTGGGTTCAATGGGGGTGGATCAGGTGCGTTGGTTGCGAAAAATTCCGCTGCAATTTTGTGGCACGAACTTTTATACTAGTTCGGCCTGTTTTCCACCGAGTTTTGTAAGGCAACCAAACGGTCTTGAATGCACCCAAATGGTACGAAGTACTCCAAAACATCAGTTTAGGGTCAAATGGGGTGGATCGGGTGCGTTCGTCGTGAAAAACTCGACACGACTTCGTCGCACGTACTTTTGCACTAGATCGGCCCGTTTTCCACCGAGTTTCGTAAGGCAACCAAACAGTCCCGAATGCAACCAAAAGGTACGAAAGGCACCAAAACATTAGCTTAGGGTCAAATGGGGTGGATCGGGTGCAATGGTTGTGAAAAATGCGGAAGCGACTTCGTGGCACGAACTTTTGCACTAGTTCGGCCCGTTTTGCACCGAGTTTCATAAGGCAACCAAACGGCCCCGAATGCACCCAATGGTACGAAACGCACCAAAACAACTAGTTTAGGGCCCAATGGGGTGGATCGGGTGTGTTAATTGGAAAAATTCTGACGCGACTTCGTGGCACGAACTTTTGCACTAGTTCGGCCCGTTTTTTTACCGAGTTTCGTAAGGCAACCAAACGGTCCCAAACACACCCAAATAGTACGAAACTCTCCAAAACATGAGTTAAGGGTCCAATGGGGTGGATCGGGTGCGTTCGTTGCGAAAAATTCCAATGCAACTTCGTGGCACAAACTTTTGCACTGGTTCGGCCCGTTTTGCACCGATTTTTGTAAGGCAACCAAACGGTCCCAAATGCACCCAAATGGTACAAAACTCTCCAAAATATGAGTTTAGGGTCCAATGGGGTGGATCGAGTGCTTTTGTTGCGAAAAATTCCAATGCGACTTCGTGGCACAAACTTTTGCATTGGTTCGGCCCATTTTTCACCGAGTTTCCGTAAGGCAACCAAACAGTACCAAATGCACCCAAATGGTACGAAATGCAACAAAACATGAGTTTAGGGTCCAATGGGGTGGATTGGGTGTGTTCGTCGTGAAAAACTCCGATGCGACTTCGTCGCACGAACTTTTGCACTAGTTCGGAATGTTTTGCCCCGAGTTTCGTAAGGCAACATAATAGTCCCAAATGCATGCAAATGATACGAAACGCACAAAAATATGTGTTTAGGGTCTAATGGGGTGGATCGTGTGCGTTCGTCGCGAAAAACTCCAACGCGTCTTCGTGGCACGAACTTTTGCATCCAGTTTGAAATGTTTTGCCCCGAGTTCTGTAAGGCAACCGAATGGTCGCAAATGCACCCAAACGGTAAGAAATGCACCAAAATATGAGTTTAGGGTCCAATGGGGTGTATCGGGTGGTTCGTTGCGAAAAATTCGATGCGACTTCGTGGCATGAAGTATTGCACTAGTTCGGCCCGCTTTTGCACCGAGTTTCGTAAGGCAACCCAAACGGTCCCAAATGCACCCAAATGGTAGGAAACTATCCAAAACATGAGTTAAGGTCCAATGGGGTGGATCGAGTGCTTTCGTTGCGAAAAAATTCCAATGCAACTGTGTGGCACAAACTTTTGCACTAGTTCGGCCGTTTTGCACCGAGTTTCGTAAGGCAACCAAACGGTCCCAAATGCACCCAAATGGTACGAAACTCTCCAAAACATGAGTTAAGGGTCCAATGGGGTGGATCGGGTGCGTTCGTTGCGAAAACTTCCAATGCAACTTCGTGGCACAAACTTTTGCACTGGTTCGGCCCGTTTTGCACCGAGTTTTGTAAGGCAACCAAACGGTCCCAAATGCACCCAAATGGTACAAAACTCTCCAAAACATGAGCTTAGGCAATGGGGTGGATCGAGTGCTTTTGTTGCGAAAATTCCAATGCGACTTCGTGGCACAAACTTTTGCATTGGTTCGGCCCATTTTTCACCGAGTTTCGTAAGGCAACCAAACAGTACCAAATGCACCCAAATGGTACGAAATGCAACAAAACATGAGTTTAGGGTCCAATGGGGTGGATTGGGTGTGTTCGTCGTGAAAAACTCCGATGCGACTTCGTCGCACGAACTTTGCACTAGTTCGGAATGTTTTGCCCCGAGTTTTGTAAGGCAACCTAACAGTCCCAAATGCACGCAAATGGTACGAAACGCACCAAACATGTGTTTAGGGTCTAATGGGGTGGATCGGGTGCGTTCATCGCGAAAAACTCCGACGCATCTTCGTGGCTTTTGCACTAGTTCGGCCCCCGTTTTCGCCGAGTTTTGTAAGGCAACCAAACGGTACCAAATGCACCCAAATGTTACGAACGCAACAAAACATGAGTTTAGGGTCCAATGGGGTGTATCGGGTGCGTTCGTCGTGAATAACTCCGACACGACTTCGTCGCACGAACTTTTGCACTTGTTCGGCCGTTTTGCACCGAGTTTCGTAAGGCAACCAAACGGGTCCTGAATGCACCCAAAAGGTACGAAAGGCACCAAAACGTTAGCTTAGGGTCAAATGGCGTGGATCGGGTGCATTCGTTGCTAAAAAGCGGAAGCGACTTCGTGGCACGACTTTTGCACTCGGCCCGTTTTGCACCGAGTTTAGTAAGGCAACCAAATGGCCCCGAATGCACCCAATGGTACGAAACGCCCAAAACAACTGTTTAGGGCCAATGGGGTGGATCGGGTGTGTTGGAAAAATTCTGACGCGACTTCGTGGCACGAACTTTTGCACTAGTTCGGCCCGTTTTTTACCGAGTTTCGTAAGGCAACCAAATGGTCCCGAATGCACCAAATAGTACGAAACGCACCAAAACGTAGTTTAGGGTCAATGGGTTCGATCGGGTGTTGGTCCGAAAAAATTCCGCTGCGATTTCGTGGCACGAACTTTTGCACTAGTTCGGCCGTTTTCCCCGAGTTTCGTAAGGCAACCAAACGGTCTGAGTGGACCCAGTGTACGAAACGCACCAAAACATCAGTTTTTGGTCCAATGGGGTGGATCGGGTGCGTTCATTGCGAAAAATTCCGACGACTTTGTGGCTTTTGCACTAGTTCGGCCCCGTTTTCCTCGAGTTTCCTAAGGCAAACAAATGGTCCCGAATGCACCCAAATAGTACGAAACACCAAAACGTCTGTTTAGGGTCCAATGGGGGATCGGGTGCGTTTGTTGCGAAAAATTCCGACGAACTTTGTGGCACGAACTTTTGCACTTGTTCGTCCCATTTTGCACCGAGTTTTCGTAAGGCAACCAAACGGTCCTGAATGCACCAAAAGGTACAAAATGAACAAAACGTAAGTTTAGGGTCAAATGGGGTGGATCGGTGGTGCGTTGCGAAAAATTCGGACGCACTTTGTGGCACGAATTTTTGCACTAGTTCGGCCATTTGCACTGAGTTTCGTAGGCAACCAACAGTCTCAAACGCACCGTAATAGTATGAAACGCACCAAAACAACACCGATCCACCCCATTGGACCCTAAACTAATGGGGTTCAATGGGGGTGGATCGGGTGCGTTGGTTGCGAAAAATTCCGCTGCAATTTGTGGCACGAACTTTTACTAGTTCGGCCTTTTTCACCGAGTTTTGTAAGGCAACCAAACGGTCTGAATGCACCCAAATGGTACGAAGTACTCCAAAACATCAGTTTAGGGTCAAATGGGGTGGATCGGGTGTGTTCGTCGTGAAAAACTCCGACACGACTCGTCGCACGTACTTTTGCACAGATCGGCCCGTTTTCCACCGTTTCGTAAGGCAACCAACAGTCCCGAATGCAACCAAAAGGTACGAAAGGCACCAAAACATTAGCTTAGGGTCAAATGGGGTGGATCGGGTGCAATGGTTGTGAAAAATGCGGAAGCGACTTCGTGGCACGAACTTTTGCACTAGTTCGGCCCGTTTTGCACCGAGTTTTCATAAGGCAACCAAACGGCCCCGAATGCATCCAATGGTACGAAATGCACCAAAACAATAGTTTAGGGCCCAATGGGGTGGATCGGGTGTGTTAATTGGAAAAATTCCGATGCGACTCGTGGCACGAACTTTTGCACTAGTTCGGCCCGTTTTGCACCGAGTTTCGTAAGGCAACCAAATGGTCCCGAATGCACCCAATAGTACGAAAGCACCAAAACGTCAGCTTAGGGTCCAATGGGTTCGATCGGGTGCATTTGTTGCGAAAATTTCCAACGCGACTTCATGGCAC
>NW_024376769.1:0-24457 GCF_016808335.1 Panicum virgatum
CTGATGTTTTGGTGCGTTTCGTACTATTTGGGTGCATTTGGGACAGTTGGTCGTGTTACAAAACTCGTGCAAAACGTGCCGAACTAGTGCAAAAGTTTCGTGCCACGAAGTCGCGTCGGAATTTTTCGCAACGAAGGCACCCGATCACCCCATTGGACCCTAAACTGATGTTTTGGTGCGTTTCGTACTATTTGGGGTGCATTTGGGATAGTTTGGTTGCGCGTTACAAAACTCGGGCAAAATGGGCCGAACTAGTGCAAAAGTTCGTGCCACGAAGTCGCGTCGGAATTTTTTGAAACAAACGCACCCGATCCACCCCATTGGACCCTAAACTGATGTTTTGGGTGCGTTTCGTACTAGTTTGCATTTGGGACCATTTGGTTGTGTTATAAACTCGGTGCAAACGGGCCGAACTAGTGCAAAAGTTCGTGCCACGAGTCGCGTCGGAATTTTTCGCAACGAAGCACCCGATCCACCCCATTGGACCCTAAACTGATGTTTTGGTGCGTTTCGTACTATTTGGTGCATTTGGGACCGTTTGGTTGCGTTATGAAACTCGGTTGGCAGAAACGGCCCGAACTAGTGCAAAAGTTCGTGCCACGAAGTCGCGTCGGAATTTTTCGCAACGAAGGCACCCGATCCACACATTGGACCCTAAACTGATGTTTTGGCATTTGTTCCACGCGTTAGAATTTGTACACCCTATCCACCCGATTGGACCCTAAACTGATTTTGGTACATTCATAATTTAAGTGCATTTGGACGTTTGGTTGCATTATGAAACTCGTGCAAAACGGGCCGAACTAGTGCAAAAGTTTATGCCCCGAAGTCGCGTCGGAATTTTTCGCAACGAAGCACCCGATCACCCCATTGGACCCTAAACTGATGTTTGGTGCGTTTCGTACTATTTGGGTGCATTTCGGACTGTTGCTTGCGTTAACCTCGGTGCAAAACGGGCCGAACTAGTGCAAAAGTTCGTGCCACGAAGTCGCGTCGGAATTTTCTGCAAAGAAGGCACCCGATCCACCCCATTGGACCCTAAACTGATGTTTTTTGGTGCGTTTCGTACTATTTGGGTGATTTGGGACCGTTTGGTTGCCTTACGAACTTGGTGCAAAACGGGCCGAACTAGTGCAAAAGTTCGTGCTACGAAGTCGCGTCGGAATTTTTCGCAACGAAGGCACCCGATCCACCCCATTGGACCCTAAACTGATGTTTTTTGCGTTTCAACTATTTGGTGCATTTGGGATTGTTTGCTTGCGTTACGAAACTTTTGCAAAACGGGCCGAACTAGTGCAAAAGTTCGTGCCACGAAGTCGCGTCGGAATTTTTTCGCAAAGAACGCACCGATCCACCCCATTGGACCCTAACGATGTTTTTGCGTTTCGTACTATTTGGGTGATTTGGGACCGTTTGGTTGCCTTACGAAACTCGGTGCAAAACGGGAACTATTGCAAAAGTTCGTGCCACGAAGTCGCGTCGGAATTTTTCGCAACGAAGATCCACCCATTGGACCCTAAACTGATGTTTTGGTGCGTTTCGTACTATTTGGGTGCATTTGGGACCGTTTGGTTGCGTTTATGACTCGGTGCAAAACGGGCCGACTAGTGCAAAAGTTCGTGCCACGAAGTCGCGTCGGAATTTTTCGCACGAGGCACCCGATCCACCCATTGACCCTAAACTGATGTTTTGGTGCGTTTCGTACTATTTGGGTGCATTTGGGACAGTTTGGTCGCGTTACAAAACTCGGTGCAAAACGGGCCGAACTAGTGCAAAAGTTCGTGCCACGAAGTCGCGTCGGAATTTTTTGAAACAAACGCACCCGATCCACCCCATTGGACCCTAAACTGATGTTTTGGTGTGTTTCGTACTAGTTGGACGCATTTGGGACCATTTGGTTGCGTTATTAAACTCGTTGCAAAACGTGCCGAACTAGTGCAAAAGTTCGTGCCACGACGTCGCGTCGGAATTTTTTCGCAACGAATGCACCCGATCCACCCCATTGGACCCTAAACTGATGTTTTGGTGCGTTTCGTACTAGTTGGACGCATTTGGGACCATTTGGTTGCGTTATGAAACTCGTTGGCAGAACGCGCCGAACTAGTGCAAAGTTCGTGCCACAAGTCGCGTCGGAATTTTTCGCAACGAAGGCACCCGATCCACAGCATTGGACCCTAAACTGATGTTTTTTTGCATTTCGTTCTATTTGACACGAAGTCGCGTTAGAATTTTTCACAACGTAGGCACCCTATCCACCCGATTGGACCCTAAACTGATATTTTGGTACATTTCATACAATTTAAGTGCATTTGGGACCGTTTGGTTGCATTATGAAACTCGGTCGAAAACGGGCCGAACTAGTGCAAAAGTTTATGCCCCGAAGTCGCGTCGGAATTTTTCGCAACGAGGCACCGAAAACCCCATTGGACCCTAAACTGATGTTTTGGTGCGTTTCGTACTATTTGGGTGCATTTCGGACTGTTGCTTGCGTTATGAACCTTGGTGCAAAACGGGCCGAACTTGTGCAAAAGTTCGTGCCACGAAGTCGCGTCGGAATTTATTGCAAGAAGGCACCCGATCCACCCCATTGGACCCTAAACTGATGTTTTGGTGCGTTTCGTACTATTTGGGTGTATTTGGGACCTATTTGGTTGCCTTACGAAACTCGGTGCAAAACGGGCCGAACTAGTGCAAAAGTTCGTGCTACGAAGTCGCGTCGGAATTTTTCGCAACGAAGGCACCCTGATCCACACCATTGGACCCTAAACTGAATGTTTTGGTGCGTTTGCATACTATCTTGGTGCATTTGGGATTGTTTGCTTGCGTTATGAACATTTGTGCAAAACGGGCCGAACTTGTGCAAAGTTCGTGCCACGAAGTCACGTCGCAATTTTTTGCAAAGAAGCCACCCGATCCACCCCATTGGACCCTAATCTGATGTTTTGTTGTGTTTCGTACTACTTTGGGTGTATTTGGGACCAGTTTAGTTGCCTTACGAAACTCGGTGCAAAAACGGGCCGAACTATTGCAAAAGTTCGTGCCACGAAGTCGCGTCGGAATTTTTCGCAACGAAGGCACCCGATCCACCCCATTGGACCCTAAACTGATGTCTTTGGTGCGTTTCATACTATCTGGGTGCATTTGGGACCGTTTGGTTGCGTTATGAAACTTGGTGCAAATGGACCGACCTAGTGCAAAAGTTCGTGCCACGAAGTCGCGTCGGAATTTTTCGCAACGAAGGCACCCAATCCACCCCATTGGACCCGAAACTGATGTTTTTTTTGCATTTTGTACTGTTTGCGGGCATTTGGGACCGTTTGGTTGCCTTACGAATCTCGGTTTCAAACGGGCCGAACTAGTGCAAAAGTTCGTGCCACGAAGTCGCGGCGGACTTTTTCGCAATGAACGCACCCGATCCATTCCAGTGGACCCTAAACTGATGTTTTGGTACGTTTCGTACTATTTGGGTGCATTTGGGACCGTTGGTTGCGTTATGAAACTCGGTGCGAAACGGGACGAACTGGTCCAAAAGTTCGTGCCACGAAGTCGCGCCGGAATTTTTCGCAACGAAGGCACCCGATCCACCCCATTGGACCCTAAACTGATGTTTTGGTGCGTTTCGTACTATTTGGGTGCATTTGGGACAGTTTGGTCGTGTTACAAAACTCGGTGCAAAACGGGCCGAACTAGTGCAAAAGTTCGTGCCACGAAGTCGCGTCGGAATTTTTCGCAACGAAGGCACCACGATCCACCCCATTGGACCCTAAACTGATGTTTTGGTGCCGTTTCGTACTATTTGGGTGCATTTGGGAAGTTTGGTCGGGCGTTACAAAACTCGGTTGCAAAACTGGGCCGAACTAGTGCAAAGTCGTGCCACGAAGTCGCGTCGGAATTTTTGAAACAAACGGCACCCGATCCACCCCATTGGACCCTAAACTGATGTTTTGGTGTGTTCGTACTAGTTTGGACGCATTTGGACCATTGGTTGCGTTCTTAAACTCGTTGCAAAACGTGCCGAACTAGTGCAAAAGTTCGTTGCCACGACGTCGCGTCGGAATTTTTCGCAACGAATGCACCCGATCCACCCCATTGGACCCTAAACTGATGTTTTGGTGCGTTTCGTACTATTGGACGCATTTGGGACCATTTGGTTTGCGTTATGAAACTCGTTGGCAGAACGCGCCGAACTAGTGCAAAAGTTCGTGCCACGAAGTCGCGTCGGAATTTTTCGCAACGAAGGCACCCGATCCACAGCATTGGACCCTAAACTGATGTTTTTTTGCATTTCGTTCTATTTGACACGAAGTCGCGTTAGAATTTTTCACAACGTAGGCACCCTATCCACCCGATTGGACCCTAAACTGATATTTGGTACATTTCATACAATTTAAGTGCATTTGGGACCGTTTGGTTGCATTATGAACTCGGTCAAACACGGGCCGAACTAGTTGCAAAAGTTTAATGCCCCGAAGATTCGCGTCGGAATTTTTCGCAACTGAAGGCACTCGAAACACCCCATTGACCCTAAACTGAATGTTTTGGTGCGTTTCGTACTATTGGGTGCATTTCGGACTGTTGCTTGCGTTATGAACCTTGTGCAAAACGGGGCCGAACTTGTGCAAAAGTTTCGTGCCACGAAGTCGCGTCGGAATTTTCTGCAAAGAAGGCACCCGATCCACCCCATTGGACCCTAACTGATGTTTGGTGCGTTTCGTACTATTTGGGTGTATTTGGACCGTTTGGTTGCCTTACGAAACTCGGTGCAAAACGGGCCGAACTAGTGCAAAAGTTCGTGCTACGAAGTCGCGTCGGAATTTTTCGCAACGAAGGCACCCGATCCACACCATTGGACCCTAAACTATGTTTTGGTGCGTTTCAACTATCTGGTGCATTTGGGATTGTTTGCTTGCGTTATGAACTTGTGCAAAACGGGCCGAACTAGTGCAAAAGTTCGTGCCACGAAGTCGCGTCGGAATTTTTTGCAAAGAAGCCACCGATCCACCCCATTGGACCCTAGATGTTTTGTTGTGTTTCGTACTATTTGGTGTATTTGGACCGTTTGGTTGCCTTACGAAACTCGGTGCAAAACGGGCCGAACTAGTGCAAAAGTTCGTGCCACGAAGTCGCGTCGGAATTTTTCAAACGCACCCGATCCACCCCATTGGACCCTAACTGATGTTTTGGTGTGTTTCGTACTATTTGGGCATTTGGGACTTTGGTTGCGTTATAAACTCTTGCAAACGGCCGAACTAGTGCAAAAGTTCGTGCCACGAAGTCGCGTCGGAATTTTTCGCAACGAAGCACCCGATCCACCCCATTGGACCCTAAACTGATGTTTTTGCGTTTCGTACTATTGGGCATTTGGGACCATTTGGTTGCGTTATGAAACTCGTTGCAACGCCGAACTAGTGCAAAAGTTCGTGCCAAAGTCGCGTCGGAATTTTCGCAACGAAGGCACCCGATCCACATTGGACCCTAAACTGATGTTTTTTTGCATTTCGTTATTTGACACGAAGTCGCGTTAGAATTTTTCGTAGGCACCTATCCACCCGATTGGACCCTAAACTGATAGTTTTGGTAACATTTCATACAATTTAAGGTGGCATTTGGGACCGTTGGTTCGCATATGAAACTCGGTCCGAAAACGGGGCCAGCGAAAGCATCCTAGGTGCAAAAGTTTTATTGCACCCAAGTCGCGTTCGGAAAATTTTTTCGTCACGAAGGCACTACGAAACACCCCCATTTGGACCCTAAACTGATGTGTTTTGGTGCGTTCTGTTACTATTTGGGTGCTTCGGACTGTTGCTCTGCGTTATGGAACCTTGGTGCAAAAACGGGCCGAACTTATGCAAAAGTTCGTGCCACGAAGTCCGCGTCCGGGAAATTTTCTGACAAAGAAGGCACCCCGTTCTACCCCATTGGACCCTAAACTGATGTTTTGGTTCGTTTCGTACTATTGGGTGTATTTGGGACAGTTGGGGCTGCCATTTACGAAACTCGGTGCAAAAACGGGCCGAACTAGTGCAAAAGTTCGTGCTACGAAGTCGCGTCGGAATTTTTCGCAACGACGGCACCTGATCCACACCATTGGACCCTAAACTAATGTTTGGTGCGTTTGAAACTATCTTGTGCATTGGGATTGTTTGCTTGCGTTATGAACATTGTGCAAAACGGGCCGAACTTGTGCAAAGTTCGTGCCACGAAGTCACGTCGGCAATTTTTTGCAAAGAAGCCCACCCGATCCACCCCATTGGACCCTAATCTGATGTTTTTGTTGTGGTTTCGTACTACTTGGGTGTATTTGGGACGCCTTTAGTTGCCTTACGAAACTCGGTGCAAAACGGGCCGAACTATTGCAAAAGTCGTTGCACGAAGTCGCGTCCGGAATATTTTTCGCAACGAAAGGCACCCGATCCACCCCCATTGGACCCTAAACTGATGGTATTGGTGCCGTTTCATACTATCTGGGTGCATTTGGGACCGTTGGTTGCGTTATGAAACTGGTGCAAATGGACCGACCTAGTGCAAAAGTTCGTGCCACGAAGTCGCGTCGGAATTTTTCGCAACGAAGGCACCCAATCACACCCATTGGACCACGAAACTGATGTTTTTTTGCATTTTGTACTGTTTGCGGGCATTTGGGACCGTTTGGTTGCCTTACGAATCTCGGTTTCAAAACGGGCCGAACTAGTGCAAAAGTTCGTGCCACGAAAGTCGACGGCGGACTTTTCGCAATGAACGCACCCGATCCATTCCAGTGGGACCCTAAACCGATGTTTTGGTACGTTTCGTACTATTTGGGTGCATTTGGGACCAGTTTGGTTGCGTTATTGAAACTCGGTGCGAAACGGGACGAACTGGTTCCAAAAGTTCGTGCCACGAAGTCGCGCCGGAATTTTTCGCAACGAAGGCACCCGATCCACCCCATTGGACCCTAAACTGATGTTTGGTGCGTTCGTACTATTTGGGTGCATTTGGGACAGTTTGGTCGTGTTACAAAACTCGGTGCAAAACGGGCCGAACTAGTGCAAAAGTTCGTGCCACGAAGTCGCGTCGGAATTTTTCGCAAACGAAGGCACCTCGATCCACCCCATTGGACCCTAAACTGATGTTTTGGTGCGTTTCGTACTATTTGGGTGCATTTGGGGATAGTTTGGTCGCGTTACAAAACTCGGGGCAAAATGGGCCGAAACTAGTGCAAAAGTTCGTGCCACGAAGTCGCGTCGGAATTTTTTGAAACAAACGCACCCGATTCCACCCCATTGGACCCTAAACTGATGTTTTGGTGTGTTTCGTACTAGTTTACGCATTTGGGACCATTTGGTTGTGTTATTAAACTCGTTGCAAAACGTGCCGAACTAGTGGCAAAAGTTCGTGCCACGACGTCGCGTCGGAATTTTTCGCAACGAATGCACCCGATCCACCCCATTGGACCCTAACTGATGTTTTGGTGCGTTTCGTACTAGTTAGACGCATTTGGGACCATTTGGTTGCGTATGAAACTCGTTGGCAGCACGCGCCGAACTAGTGCAAAAGTTTCGTGCCACGAAGTCGCGTCGAAATTTTCGCAACGAAGGCACCCGATCCACAGCATTGGACCCTAAACTGATTGTTTTTTTTGCATTTCGTTCTATTTGACACGAAGTCGCGTTAGAATTTTTCACAACGTAGGCCACCCTATCCACCCGATTGGACCCTAAACTGATATTTTGGTACATTTCATACAATTTAAGTGCATTTGGGACCGTTTGGTTGCATTATGAAACTCGGTCGAAAACGGGGCCGAACTAGTGCAAAAGTTTATGCCCCGAAGTCCGCGTCGGAATTTTTCGCAACGAAGGCACTCGAAACACCCCATTGGACCCTAAACTGATGTTTTTTGGTGCGTTTCGTACTATTGGGTGCATTTCGGACTGTTGCTTGCGTTATGAACCTTGGTGCAAAACGGGCCGAACTTGTGCAAAAGTTCGTGCCACGAAGTCGCGTCGGAATTTTCTGCAAAGGAAGGCACCCGATCCACCCCATTGGACCCTAAACTGATGTTTTGGTGCTTTTCGTACTATTTGGGTGTATTTGGGACCGTTTGGTTGCCTTACGAAACTCGGTGCAAAACGGGCCGAACTAGTGCAAAAGTTCGTGCTACGAAGTCGCGTCGGAATTTTTCGCAACGAAGGCCACCTGATCCACACCATTGGACCCTAAACTGAATGTTTTGGTGCGTTTCAATACTATCTTGGTGCATTTGTGGATTGTTTGCTTGCGTTATGAACATTTGTGCAAAACGGGCCGAACTTGTGCAAAAGTTCGTGCCACGAAGTCACGTCGGAAATTTTTGCAAAAGAAGCCACCCGATCCACCCCATTGGACCCTAATCTGATGTTTTGTTGTGTTTCGTACTATTTGGGTGTATTTGGGACCGTTTAGTTTGCCTTACGAAACTCGGTGCAAAACGGGCCGAACTATTGCAAAAGTTCGTGCCACGAAGTCGCGTCGGAATTTTTCGCAACGAAGGCACCCGATCCACCCCATTGGACCCTAAACTGATGTTTTGGTGCGTTTCAGTACTATCTGGGTGCATTTGGGACAGTTTGGTTGCGTTATAAAACTCGGTGCAAAACTGGCCCGAACTAGTGCAAAAGTTCGTGCCACGAAGTCGCGTCGGAATTTTTTCGCAAACGAACGCACCCGATCCACCCCATTGGACCCTAAACTGATGTTTTGGTGTGTTTCGATACTAGTTGGACGCATTTGGGACCATTTGGTTGCGTTATTAAACTCGTTGCAAAACGTGCCGAACTAGTGCAAAAGTTCGTGCCACGACGTCGCGTCGGAATTTTTCGCAACGAATGCACCCGATCCACCCCATTGGACCCTAAACTGATGTTTTGGTGCGTTTCGTACTAGTTGGACGCATTTGGGACCATTTGGTTGCGTTATGAACTCGTTGGCAGGAACGCGCCGAACTAGTGCAAAAGTTCGTTGCCACGAAAGTCGCGTCGGAATTTTTTCGCAACGAAGGCACCCGATCCACAGCATTGGACCCTAAACTGATGTTTTTTTTGCATTTCGTTCTATTGACACGAAGTCGCGTTAGAATTTTTCACAACGTAGGCACCCTATCCACCCGATTGGACCCTAAACTGATATTTTGGTACATTTCATACAATTTAAGTGCATTTGGGACCGTTTGGTTGCATTATGAAACTCGGTCGAAACGGGCCGAACTAGTGCAAAGTTTATGCCCCGAAGTCGCGTCGGAATTTTTCGCAACGAAGGCACTCGAAAACACCCCATTGGACACCTAAACTGATGTTTTGGTGCGTTTCGTACTATTTGGGTGCATTTCGGACTGTTGCTTGCGTTATGAACCTTGGTGCAAAACGGGCCGAACTTGTGCAAAAGTTCGTTGCCACGAAGTCGCGTCGGAATTTTCTGCAAAGAAGGCACCCGTTCTACCCCATTGGACCCTAAACTGATGTTTTGGTCGTTTCGTACTATTTGGGTGTATTTGGGACCGTTTGGTTGCCTTACGAAACTCGGTGCAAAACGGGTCCGAACTAGTGCAAAAGTTCGTGCTACGAAGTCGCGTCGGAATTTTTCGCAACGAAGGCACCTGATCCACACCATTGGACCCTAAACTAATGTTTTGGTGCGTTTGAAACTATCTTGGTGCATTTGGGATTGTTTGCTTGCGTTATGAACATTTGTGCAAAACGGGCCGAACTTGTGCAAAGTTTCGTGCCACGAAGTCACGTCGCAATTTTTTGCAAAGAAGCCACCCGATCCACCCCATTGGACCCTAATCTGATGTTTTGTTGTGTTTCGTACTACTTGGGTGTATTTGGGACCATTTAGTTGCCTTACGAAACTCGGTGCCAAAACGGGCCGAACTATTGCAAAAGTCGTTGCCACGAAGTCGCGTCGGAATTTTTCGCAACGAAGGCACCCGATCCACCCCATTGGACCCTAAACTGATGTCTTGGTGCGTTTCATACTATCTGGGTGCATTTGGGACCGTTTGGTTGCGTTATGAAACTTGGTGCAAAATGGACCGACCTAGTGCAAAAGTTCGTGCCACGAAGTCGCGTCGGAATTTTTCGCAACGAAGGCACCCAATCCACCCCATTGGACCCGAAACTGATGTTTTTTTTGCATTTTGTACTGTTTGCGGGCATTTGGGACCGTTTGGTTGCCTTACGAATCTCGGTTTCAAAACGGGCCGAACTAGTGCAAAAGTTCGTGCCACGAAGTCGCGGCGGACTTTTTCGCAATGAACGCACCCGATCCATTCCAGTGGACCCTAAACCGATGTTTTGGTACGTTTCGTACTATTTGGGTGCATTTGGGACCGTTTGGTTGCGTTATGAAACTCGGTGCGAAACGGGACGAACTGGTCCAAAAGTTCGTGCCACGAAGTCGCGCCGGAATTTTTCGCAACGAAGGCACCCGATCCACCCCATTGGACCCTAAACTGATGTTTTGGTGCGTTTCGTACTATTTGGGTGCATTTGGGACAGTTTGGTCGTGTTACAAAACTCGGTGCAAAACGGGCCGAACTAGTGCAAAAGTTCGTGCCACGAAGTCGCGTCGGAATTTTTCGCAACGAAGGCACCTGATCCACCCCATTGGACCCTAAACTGATGTTTTGGTGCGTTTCGTACTATTTGGGTGCATTTGGGATAGTTTGGTCGCGTTACAAACTCGGTGCAAAATGGGCCGAACTAGTGCAAAAGTTCGTGCCACGAAGTCGCGTCGGAATTTTTTGAAACAAACGCACCCGATCCACCCCATTGGACCCTAAACTGATGTTTTGGTGTGTTTCGTACTAGTTTACGCATTTGGGACCATTTGGTTGTGTTATTAAACTCGTTGCAAAACGTGCCGAACTAGTGCAAAAGTTCGTGCCACGACGTCGCGTCGGAATTTTTTCGCAACGAATGCACCCGATCCACCCCATTGGACCCTAAACTGATGTTTTGGTGCGTTTCGTACTAGTTAGACGCATTTGGGACCATTTGGTTGCGTTATGAAACTCGTTGGCAGAACGCGCCGAACTAGTGCAAAAGTTCGTGCCACGAAGTCGCGTCGAAATTTTTCGCAACGAAGGCACCCGATCCACAGCATTGGACCCTAAACTGATGTTTTTTTGCATTTCGTTCTATTTGACACGAAGTCGCGTTAGAATTTTCACAACGTAGGCACCCTATCCACCCGATTGGACCCTAAACTGATATTTTGGTACATTTCATACAATTTAAGTGCATTTGGGACCGTTTGGTTGCATTATGAAACTCGGTCGAAAACGGGCCGAACTAGTGCAAAAGTTTATGCCCCGAAGTCGCGTCGGAATTTTTCGCAACGAAGGCACTCGAAACACCCCATTGGACCCTAAACTGATGTTTTGGTGCGTTTCGTACTATTTGGGTGCATTTCGGACTGTTGCTTGCGTTATGAACCTTGGTGCAAAACGGGCCGAACTTGTGCAAAAGTTCGTGCCACGAAGTCGCGTCGGAATTTTCTGCAAAGAAGGCACCCGATCCACCCCATTGGACCCTAAACTGATGTTTTGGTGCGTTTCGTACTATTTGGGTGTATTTGGGACCGTTTGGTTGCCTTACGAAACTCGGTGCAAAACGGGCCGAACTAGTGCAAAAGTTCGTGCTACGAAGTCGCGTCGGAATTTTTCGCAACGAAGGCACCCGATCCACACCATTGGACCCTAAACTGATGTTTTGGTGCGTTTCATACTATCTTGGTGCATTTGGGATTGTTTGCTTGCGTTATGAACATTTGTGCAAAACGGGCCGAACTTGTGCAAAAGTTCGTGCCACGAAGTCACGTCGGAATTTTTTGCAAAGAAGCCACCCGATCCACCCCATTGGACCCTAATCTGATGTTTTGTTGTGTTTCGCTACTACTTGGGTGTATTTGGGACCGTTTAGTTGCCTTACGAAACTCGGTGCAAAACGGGCCGAACTATTGCAAAAGTTCGTGCCACGAAGTCGCGTCGGAATTTTTCGCAACGAAGGCACCCGATCCACCCATTGGACCCTAAACTGATGTCTTGGTGCGTTTCATACTATCTGGGGCATTTGGGACCGTTTGGTTGCGTTATGAAACTTGGTTGCAAATGGACCGACCTAGTGCAAAAGTTCGTGCCACGAAGTCGCGTCGGAATTTTTCGCAACGAAGGCACCCAATCCACCCCATTGGACCTGAAACTGATGTTTTTTTTGCATTTTGTACTGTTTGCGGGCATTTGGGACCGTTTGGTTGCCTTACGAAACTCGGTTTCAAAACGGGCCGAACTAGTGCAAAAGTTCGTGCCACGAAGTCGCGGCGGACTTTTTCGCAACGAATGCACCCGATCCATTCCAGTGGACCCTAAACCGATGTTTTGGTACGTTTCGTACTATTTGGGTGCATTTGGACCGTTTGGTTGCGTTATGAAACTCGGTGCGAAACGGGACGAACTGGTCCAAAAGTTCGTGCCACGAAGTCGCGCCGGAATTTTTTCGCAACGAAGGCACCCGATCCACCCCATTGGATCCCTAAACTGATGTTTTGGTCGCGTTTCGTACTATTTCGGTGCATTTGGGACAGTTTGGCTGTGTTACAAAAACTCGGTGCAAAACGGACCGAACTAGTGCAAAAGTTCGTGCCACGAAGTTGCGTCGGAATTTTTTCGCAACGAAGGCACCCGATCCACCCCTTTGGACCCTAAACTGATGTTTTGGTGCGTTTCGTACTATTTGGGTGCATTTGGGACAGTTTGGTCGCTGTACAAAACTCGGTGCAAAACGTGGCCGAACTAGTGCCAAAGTTCGTGCCACGAAGTCGCGTCGGAATTTTTCTGCCAACAAACGCACCCGATCCACCCCATTGGACCCTAAACTGATGTTTTTTGGTGTGTTTCGTACTAGTTGGACGCATTTGGGACCATTTGGTTGCGTTATGAACTCGTTGAAAAACGTGCCGAACTAGTTCAAAAGTTCGTGCCACGAAGTCGCGTCGGAAGTGTTTCGCAACGAATGCACCCGATCCACACCATTGGACCCTAAACTGATGTTTTTTTGCATTTCGTTTATTTGACACGAAGTCGTGCGTTAGAATTTTTCACAACGCAGGCACCCCTATGCCACCCGATTGGACCCTAAACTGATTATTTTGGTACATTTCATACAATTTAAGTGCATTTGGGACCGTTTGGTTGCATTATGAAACTCGGTCGGAAAACGGGGCCGAACTAGTGCAAAAAGTTTATGCCCCGAAGTCGCGTCGGAATTTTTCGCAACGAAGTCACCCGATCCACACCATTGGACCCTAAACTGATGTTTTCATTTCGTCGACACGAAGTCGCGTTAGAATTTTTCACATATTTGGACCCTAACTGATTTTTTGGTGCGTTTCGTACTATTTGGGTGCATTTCGGACTTTGCTTGCGTTATGAAACCTTGGTGCAAACGGGCCGAACTTGTGCAAAAGTTCGTGCCACGAAGTCGCGTCGGAATTTTCTGCAAAGAAGGCACCCGATCCACCCCATTGGACCCTAAACTGATGTTTTGGTGCGTTTCGTACTATTTGGGTGTATTTGGGACCGTTTGGTTGCCTTACAAACTCGGTGCAAAACGGCCGAACTAGTGCAAAAGTTCGTGCTACGAAGTCGCGTCGGAATTTTTCGCAACGAAGGCACCCGATCCACCCCATTGGACCCTAAACTGATGTTTTGGTGCGTTTCAACTATCTGGCATTTGGGATTGTTTGTTGCGTTATGAACCGTGCAAAACGGGCCGAACTAGTGCAAAAGTTCGTGCCACGAAGTCACGTCGGAATTTTTGCAAAGAAGCCACCCGATCCACCCCCATTGGACCCTAATCTGATGTTTTTGTTGTGTTTCGTACTATTTGGGTTGCATTTGGGACCGTTTAGTTGCCTTACGAAACTCGGTTGCAAAACGGGCTGAACTATTGCAAAAGTACGTGCCACGAAGTCGCGTCGGAATTTTTCGCAACGAAGGCACCCGATCCACCCCAATGGACCCGAAACTGATGTTTTGGTGCGTTTCATACTATCTGGGTGCATTTGGGACCGTTTTGGTTGCGTTATGAAACTTGGTTGCAAAATGGACCGACCTAGTGCAAAAGTTCGTGCCACGAAGTCGCGTCGGAAGTTTTCGCAACGAAGGCAGCCCAATCCACCCCATTGGACCCGAAACTGATGTTTTTTTGCATTTTGTACTGTTTGCGGGCATTTGGGACCGTTTGGTTGCCATACGAAACTCGGTTTCAAAACGGGCCGAACTAGTGCAAAAGTTCGTGCCATGAAGTCGCGGCGGACTTTTTCGCAACGAACGCACCCGATCCATTCCAGTGGACCCTAAACCGATGTTTTGGTACGTTTCGTACTATTTGGGTGCATTTGGGACCGTTTGGTTGCGTTATGAAACTCGGTGCGAAACGGGACGAACTGGTCCAAAAGTTCGTGCCACGAATTCGCGCCGGAATTTTCGCAACGAAGGCACCCGATCCACCCCATTGATCCCTAAACTGATGTTTTGGTGCGTTTCGTACTATTTGGGTGCATTTGGGACAGTTTGGTCGTGTTACAAAACTCGGTGCAAAACGGGCCGAACTAGTGCAAAGTTCGTGCCACGAAGTTGCGTCGGAATTTTTCGCAACGAAGGCACCCGATCCACCCCATTGGACCCTAAACTGATGTTTTGGTGCGTTTCGTACTATTTGGGTGCATTTGGGACAGTTTGGTCGTGTTACAAAACTCGGTGCAAAACGGGCCGAACTAGTGCAAAAGTTCGTGCCACGAATTCGCGTCGGAATTTTTTGCAACAAACGCACCCGATCCACCCCATTGGACCCTAAACTGATGTTTTGGTGTGTTTCGTACTAGTTGGACGCATTTGGGACCATTTGGTTGCGTTATGAAACTCGTTGAAAAACGTGCCGAACTAGTTCAAAAGTTCGTGCCACGACGTCGCATCGGAATTTTTTCGCAACGAATGCACCCGATCCACCCCATTGGACCCTAAACTGATGTTTTGGTGTGTTTCGTACTAGTTGGACGCATTTGGGACCATTTGGTTGCGTTATGAAACTCGTTTGCAGAACGCGCCGAACTAGTGCAAAAGTTCGTGCCACGAAGTCGCGTCGGAATTTTTCGCAACGAAGGCACTCGATCCACACCATTGGACCCTAAACTGATGTTTTTTTTTGCATTTCGTTCTATTTGACACGAAGTCGCGTTAGAATTTTTCACAACGTAGGCACCCTATCCACCCCGATTGGACCCTAAACTGATATTTTGGTACATTTCATACAATTTAAGTGCATTTGGGACCGTTTGGTTGCATTATGAAACTCGGTCGAAAACGGGCCGAACTAGTGCAAAAGTTTATGCCCCGAAGTCGCGTCGGAATTTTTCGCAATGAAGGCACCCGATCCACACCATTGGACCCTAAACTGATGTTTTTTTGCATTTCGTTCTATTTGACACGAAGTCGCGTTAGAATTTTCACAACATAGGCACTCGAACACCCCATTGGACCCTAAACTGATGTTTTTGGTGCGTTTCGTACTATTTGGGGCATTTCGGACTGTTGCTTGCGTTATGAACCTTGGTGCAAAACGGGCCGACTTGTGCAAAAGTTCGTGCCACGAAGTCGCGTCGGAATTTTCTGCAAAGAAGGCACCCGATCCACCCCATTGGACCCTAAACTGATGTTTGGTGCGTTTCGTACTATTTGGGTGTATTTGGGACCGTTTGGTTGCCTTACGAAACTCGGTGCAAAACGGGCCGAACTAGTGCAAAAGTTCGTGCTACGAAGTCGCGTCGGAATTTTTCGCAACGAAAGCACCCGATCCACCCCATTGGACCCTAAACTGATGTTTTGGTGCGTTTCAAACTATCTTGGTGCATTTGGGATTGTTTGCTTGCGTTATGAACCTTTGTGCAAAACGGGCCGAACTTGTGCAAAAGTTCGTGCCACGAAGTCACGTCGGAATTTTTTGCAAAGAAGCCACCCGATCCACCCCATTGGACCCTAATCTGATGTTTTGTTGTGTTTCGTACTATTTGGGTGCATTTGGGACCGTTTAGTTGCCTTACGAAACTCGGTGCAAAACGGGCCGAACTATTGCAAAAGTACGTGCCACGAAGTCGCGTCGGAATTTTTCGCAACGAAGGCACCCGATCCACCCCATTGGACCCTAAACTGATGTTTTGGTGCATTTCATACTATCTGGGTGCATTTGGGACCGTTTGGTTGCGTTATGAAACTTGGTGCAAAATGGACCGACCTAGTGCAAAAGTTCGTGCCACGAAGTCGCGTCGGAAGTTTTCGCAACGAAGGCAGCCCAATCCACCCCATTGGACCCGAAACTGATGTTTTTTTGCATTTTGTACTGTTTGCGGGCATTTGGGACCGTTTGGTTGCCATACGAAACTCGGTTTCAAAACGGGCCGAACTAGTGCACAAGTTCGTGCCATGAAGTCGCGGCGGACTTTTTCGCAACGAACGCACCCGATCCATTCCAGTGGACCCTAAACCGATGTTTTGGTACGTTTCGTACTATTTGTGGTGCATTTGGGACCGTTTGGTTGCGTTATGAAACTCGGTGCGAAACGGGACGAACTGGTCCAAAAGTTCGTGCCACGAATTCGCGCCGGAATTTTTCGCAACGAAGGCATCCGATCCACCCCATTGGATCCCTAAACTGATGTTTTGGTGCGTTTCGTACTATTTGGGTGCATTTGGGACCGTTTGGTTGCGTTATGAAACTCGGTGCAAAACGGGACGAACTAGTGAAAAAGTTCGTGCCACGAAGTTGCGTCGGAATTTTTCGCAACGAAGGCACCCGATCCACCCCATTGGACCCTAAACTGATGTTTTGGTGCGTTTCGTACTATTTGGGTGCATTTGGGACAGTTTGGTCGTGTTACAAAACTCGGTGCAAAACGGGCCGAACTAGTGCAAAAGTTCGTGCCACGAAGTCGCGTCGGAATTTTTTGCAACAAACGCACCCGATCCACCCCATTGGACCCTAAACTGATGTTTTGGTGTGTTTCTTACTAGTTGGACGCATTTGGGACCATTTGGTTGCGTTATGAAACTCGTTGAAAAACGTGCCGAACTAGTTCAAAAGTTCGTGCCACGACGTCGCATCGGAATTTTTCGCAACGAATGCACCCGATCCACCCCATTGGACCCTAAACTGATGTTTTGGTGCGTTTCGTACTAGTTGGACGCATTTGGGACCATTTGGTTGCGTTATGAAACTCGTTTGCAGAACGCGCCGAACTAGTGCAAAAGTTCGTGCCACGAAGTCGCGTCGGAATTTTTCGCAACGAAGGCACCCGATCCACACCATTGGACCCTAAACTGATGTTTTTTTTGCATTTCGTTCTATTTGACACGAAGTCGCGTTAGAATTTTTCACAACGTAGGCACCCTATGCACCCGATTGGACCCTAAACTGATATTTTGGTACATTTCATACAATTTAAGTGCATTTGGGACCGTTTGGTTGCATTATGAAACTCGGTCGAAAACGGGCCGAACTAGTGCAAAAGTTTATGCCCCGAAGTCGCGTCGGAATTTTTCGCACCGAAGGCACTCGAAACACCCCATTGGACCCTAAACTGATGTTTTGGTGCGTTTCGTACTATTTGGGTGCATTTCGGACTGTTGCTTGCGTTATGAACCTTGGTGCAAAACGGGCCGAACTTGTGCAAAAGTTCGTGCCACGAAGTCGCATCGGAATTTTCTGCAAAGAAGGCACCCGATCCACCCCATTGGACCCTAAACTGATGTTTGGTGCGTTTCGTACTATTTGGGTGTATTTGGGACCGTTTGGTTGCCTTACGAAACTCGATGCAAAACGGGCCGAACTAGTGCAAAAGTTCGTGCTACGAAGTCGCGTCGGAATTTTTCGCAACGAAGGCACCCGATCCACCCCATTGGACCCTAAACTGATGTTTGGGTGCGTTTCATACTATCTTGGTGCATTTGGGATTGTTTGCTTGCGTTATGAACCTTTGTGCAAAACGGGCCGAACTTGTGCAAAAGTTCGTGCCACGAAGTCACGTCGGAAATTTTTTGCAAAGAAGCCACCCGATCCACCCCATTGGACCCTAATCTGATTGTTTTGTTGTGTTTCGTACTATTTGGGTGCATTTGGGACCATTTAGTTGCCTTACGAAACTCGGTGCAAAACGGGCCGAACTATTGCAAAAGTTCGTGCCACGAAGTCGCGTCGGAATTTTCGCAACGAAGGCACCCGATCCACCCCATTGGACCCTAAACTGATGTTTTGGTGCGTTTCATACTATCTGGGTGCATTTGGGGACCGTTTGGTTGCGTTATGAAACTCGTTTGCAGAACGCGCCGAACTAGTGCAAAAGTTCGTGCCACGAAGTCGCATTGGAATTTTTCGCAACGAAGGCACCCGATCCACACCATTGGACCCTAAACTGATGTTTTTTTGCATTTCGTTCTATTTGACACGAAGTTGCGTTAGAATTTTCACAACGTAGGCACCCTATCCACCCGATTGGACCCTAAACTGATATTTTGGTACATTCATACAATTTAAGTGCATTTGGGACCGTTTGGTTGCATTATGAAACTCGGTTCGAAAACGGGCCGAACTAGTGCAAAAGTTTATGCCCCGAAGTCGCGTCGGAATTTTTCGCAACGAAGGCACCCGATCCACACCATTGGACCCTAAACTGATGTTTTTTTTGCATTTCGTTCTATTTGACACGAAGTCGCGTTAGAATTTTTCACAACGTAGGCACTCGAAACACCCCATTGGACCCTAAACTGATGTTTTGGTGCGTTTCGTACTATTTGGGTGCATTTCGGACTGTTGCTTGCGTTATGAACCTTGGTACAAAACGGGCCGAACTTGTGCAAAAGTTCGTGCCACGAAGTCGCGTCGGAATTTTCTGCAAAGAAGGCTCCCGATCCACCCCATTGGACCTTAAACTGATGTTTGGTGCGTTTCGTACTATTTGGGTGTATTTGGGACCGTTTGGTTGCCTTACGAAACTCGGTGCAAAACGGGCCGAACTAGTGCAAAAGTTCGTGCTACGAAGTCGCGTCGGAATTTTTCGCAACGAAGGCACCTGATCCACCCCATTGGACCCTAACTGATGTTTTGGTGCGTTTCAAACTATCTTGGTGCATTTGGGATTGTTTGCTTGCGTTATGAACCTTTGTGCAAAACGGGCCGAACTTGTGCAAAAGTTCGTGCCACGAAGTCACGTCGGAATTTTTTGCAAAGAAGCCACCCGATCCACCCCATTGGACCCTAATCTGATGTTTTGTTGTGTTTCGTACTATTTGGGTGCATTTGGGACCGTTTAGTTGCCTTACGAAACTCGGTGCAAAACGGGCCCGAACTATTGCAAAAGTACGTGCCACGAAGTCGCGTCGGAATTTTTCGCAACGAAGGCACCCGATCCACCCCATTGGACCCTAAACTGATGTTTTGGTGCGTTTCATACTATCTGGGTGCATTTGGGACCGTTTGGTTGCGTTATGAAACTTGGTGCAAAATGGACCGACCTAGTGCAAAAGTTCGTGCCACGAAGTCGTGTCGGAAGTTTTCGCAACGAAGGCACCCAATCCACCCCCATTGGACCCGAAACTGATGTTTTTTTTGCATTTTGTACTGTTTGCGGGCATTTGGGACCGTTTGGTTGCCATACGAAACTCGGTTTCAAAACGGGCCGAACTAGTGCAAAAGTTCGTGCCATGAAGTCGCGGCGGACTTTTTCGCAACGAACGCACCCGATCCATTCCAGTGGACCCTAAAACCGATGTTTTGGTACGTTTCCGTACTATTGGGTGCATTTGGGACCGTTTGGTTGCGTTATGAAACTCGGTGCGAAACGGGACGAACTGGTCCAAAAAGTTCGTGCACGAATTCGCGCCCGGAATTTTTCGCAAACGAAGGCACCCGATCCACCCCATTGGACCCTAAACTGATGTTTTGGTGCATTTCGTACTATTTGGGTGCATTTGGGACAGTTTGGTCGTGTTACAAAACTCGGTGCAAAACAGGCCGAACTAGTGCAAAAGTTCGTTGCCACGAAGTCGCGTCGGAATTTTTTGCAACAAACGCACCCCGATCCACCCATTGGACCCTAAACTGATGTTTTGGTGTGTTTCGTACTAGTTGGACGCATTTGGGACCATTTGGTTGCGTTACTGAAACTCGTTGTTTGATGAAAACGTGCCGAACTAGTTCAAAAGTTCGTGCCACGACGTCCGCATCGGAATTTTTCGCAACGAATGCACCCGATCCACCCCATTGGACCCTAAACTGATGTTTGGGTGCGTTTCGTACTAGTTGGACGCATTTGGGACCATTTGGTTGCGTTATGAAACTCGTTTGCAGAACGCGCCGAACTAGTGCAAAAGTTCGTGCCACGAAGTCGCGTCGGAATTTTTCGCAACGAAGGCACCCGATCCACACCATTGGACCCTAAACTGATGTTTTTTTGCATTTCGTTCTATTTGACACGAAGTCGCGTTAGAAATTTTTCACAACGTAGGCACCCTATGCCACCCGATTGGACCCTAAACTGATATTTTGGTACATTTCATACAATTTAAGTGCATTTGGGACCGTTTGGTTGCATTATGAAACTCGGTCGAAAACGGGCCGAACTAGTGCAAAAGTTTATGCCCCGAAGTCGCGTCGGAATTTTTCGCAACGAAGGCACTCGAAACACCCCATTGGACCCTAAACTGATGTTTTTGGTGCGTTTCGTACTATTTGGGTGCATTTCGGACTGTTGCTTGCGTTATGAACCTTGGTGCAAAACGGGCCGAACTTGTGCAAAAGTTCGTGCCACGAAGTCCGCGTCGGAATTTTCTGCAAAGAAGGCACCCGATCCACCCCATTGGACCCTAAACTGATGTTTTGGTGCGTTTCGTACTATTTGGGTGTATTTGGGACCGTTTGGTTGCCTTACGAAACTCGGTGCAAAACGGGCCGAACTAGTGCAAAAGTTCGTGCTACGAAAGTCGCGTCGGAATTTTTCGCAACGAAGGCACCCGATCCACCCCATTGGACCCTAAACTGATGTTTTGGTGCGTTTTCATACTATCTTGGTGCATTTGGGATTGTTTGCTTGCGTTATGAACCTTTGTGCAAAACGGGCCGAACTTGTGCAAAGTTCGTGCCACGAAAGTCACGTCGGAATTTTTTGCAAAGAAGCCACCCGATCCACCCCATTGGACCCTAATCTGATGTTTTGTTGTGTTTCGTACTATTTGGGTTGCATTTGGGACCGTTTAGTTGCCTTACGAAACTCGGTGCAAAACGGGCCGAACTATTGCAAAAGTACGTGCCACGAAGTCGCGTCGGAATTTTCGCAAACGAAGGCACCCGATCCACCCCATTGGACCCTAAACTGATGTTTTGGTGGTTTCATACTATCTGGGTGCATTTGGGACCGTTGGTTGCGTTATGAAACTGGTGCAAAAGGACCGACCTAGTGCAAAAGTTCGTGCCACGAAGTCGCGTCGGAATTTTTCGCAACGAAGGCACCCGATCCACCCCATTGGACCCGAAACTGATGTTTTTTTATTTTGTACTGTTTGCGGGATTTGGGACCGTTTGGTTGCCATACGAAAACTCGGTTTCAAAACGGGCCGAAACTAGTGCAAAAGTTCGTGCCATGAAGTCGCGGCGGAATTTTTCGCAACGAACGCACCCGATCCCCAGTGGACCCTAAACCGATGTTTTGGTATGTTTCGTACTATTTGGGTGCATTTGGGACCGTTTGGTTGCGTATGAAAACTCGGTGCGAAACGGGACGAACTGGTCCAAAAGTTCGTGCCACGAATTCGCGCCGGAATTTTTCGCAACGAAGGCACCCGATCCACCCCATTGGATCCCTTAAAACTGATGTTTTGGTGCGTTTCGTTTACTATTTGGGTGCATTTGGGACAGTTTGGTCGTGTTACAAAACTCGGTGCAAAACAGGCCGAACTAGTGCAAAAGTTCGTGCCACGAAGTCGCGTCGGAATTTTTTGCAACAAACGCACCCGATCCACCCCATTGGACCCTAAACTGATGTTTTGGTGTGTTTCGTACTAGTTGGACGCATTTGGGACCATTTGGTTGCGTTATGAAACTCGTTGAAAAACGTGCCGAACTAGTTCAAAAGTTCGTGCCACGACGTCGCATCGGAATTTTTCGCAACGAATGCACCCGATCCACCCCATTGGACCCTAAACTGATGTTTGGTGCGTTTCGTACTAGTTGGACGCATTTGGGACCATTTGGTTGCGTTATGAAAACTCGTTTGCAGAACGCGCCGAACTAGTGCAAAAGTTCGTGCCACGAAGTCGCGTCGGAATTTTTCGCAACGAAGGCACCCGATCCACACCATTGGACCCTAAACTGATGTTTTTTGCATTTCGTTCTATTTGACACAGTTAGTCGCGTTAGAATTTTTCACAACGTAGGCACCCTATGCACCCCATTGGACCCTAAACTGATTTTGGTACATTTCATACAATTTAAGTGCATTTGGGACCGTTTGGTTGCATTATGAAACTCGGTCGAAAACGGGCCGAACTAGTGCAAAAGTTTATGCCCCGAAGTCGCGTCGGAATTTTTCGCAACGAAGGCACTCGAAACACCCCATTGGACCCTAAACTGATGTTTTGGTGCGTTTCGTACTATTGGGTGCATTTCGGACTGTTGCTTGCGTTATGAACCTTGGTGCAAAACGGGCCGAACTTGTGCAAAATTCGTGCCACGAAGTCGCGTCGGAATTTTCTGCAAAGAAGGCACCCGATCCACCCCATTGGACCCTAAACTGATGTTTGGTGCGTTTCGTACTATTTGGGTGTATTTGGGACCGTTTGGTTGCCTTACGAAACTCGGTGCAAAACGGGCCGAACTAGTGCAAAAGTTCGTGCTACGAAGTCGCGTCGGAATTTTTCGCAACGAAGGCACCCGATCCACCCCATTGGACCCTAAACTGATGTTTTGGTGCGTTTCATACTATCTTGGTGCATTGGGATTGTTTGCTTGCGTTATGAACCTTGTGCAAAACGGGCCGAACTTGTGCAAAAGTTCGTGCCACGAAGTCACGTCGGAATTTTTTGCAAAGAAGCACCCGATCCACCCCATTGGACCCTAATCTGATGTTTTGTTGTGTTTCGTACTATTTGGGTGCATTTGGGACCGTTTAGTTGCCTTACGAAACTCGGTGCAAAACGGGCCGAACTATTGCAAAAGTACGTGCCACGAAGTCGCGTCGGAATTTTTTCGCAACGAAGGCACCCGATCCACCCCATTGGACCCTAAACTGATGTTTTGGTGCGTTTCATACTATCTGGGTGCATTTGGGACCGTTTGGTTGCGTTATGAAATTGGTGCAAAATGGACCGACCTAGTGCAAAAGTTCGTGCCACGAAGTCGCGTCGGAATTTTCGCAACGAAGGCACCCAATCCACCCCATTGGACCCGAAACTGATGTTTTTTTTGCATTTGTACTGTTGCGGGCATTTGGGACCGTTTGGTTGCCATACGAAACTCGGTTCAAAACGGGCCGAACTAGTGCAAAAGTTCGTGCCATGAAGTCGCGGCGGATTTTTCGCAACGAACGCACCCGATCCATTCCAGTGGACCCTAAACCGATGTTTTGGTATGTTTCGTACTATTTGGGTGCATTTGGGACCGTTGGTTGCGTTATGAAACTCGGTGCGAAACGGGACGAACTGGTCCAAAAGTTCGTGCCACGAATTCGCGCGGAATTTTTCGCAACGAAGGCACCCGATCCACCCCATTGGACCCTAAACTGATGTTTTGGTGCGTTTCATACTATTTGGGTGCATTTGGGACAGTTTGGTCGTGTTACAAAACTCGGTGCAAAACGGGCCGAACTAGTGCAAAAGTTCGTGCCACGAAGTCGCGTCGGAATTTTTTGCAACAACGCACCCGATCCACCCCATTGGACCCTAAACTGATGTTTTGGTGTGTTTCGTACTAGTTGGTGCATTTGGGACCATTTGGTTGCGTATGAAACTCGGTTGAAAAACGGGCCGAACTAGTTCAAAAGTTCGTGCCACGAAGTCGCATCGGAATTTTCGCAACGAATGCACCCGATCCACCCCATTGGACCCTAAACTGATGTTTTGGTGTTTCGTACTAGTTGGACGCATTTGGGACCATTTGGTTGCGTTATGAAACTCGTTGCAGAATGCCGAACTAGTGCAAAAGTTCGTGCCACGAAGTCGCGTCGGAATTTTTCGCAACGAAGGCACCCGATCCACACCATTGGACCCTAAACTGATGTTTTTTGCATTTCGTTCTATTTGACACGTCGCGTTAGAATTTTCACAACGTAGGCACCCTATGCACCCGATTGGACCCTAAACTGATATTTTGGTACATTTCATACAATTTAAGTGCAT
>NW_024376770.1:0-24289 GCF_016808335.1 Panicum virgatum
AAAGCAAGACGCACTTGGAAGCACAAAGTGGTGCATTGTATGCACCCCAAAACCGATCACACAACGGGTACCTCCCGGCAACGGAATCGCGAAACCACCCAGAAACTTAGTTTTGGGCCAAAAGTGGATTGGTTCATTGCGAAAAACAAGACGCAACTTCGGAAGCACAAAGTGGTGCATTTATGCACCCCAAACCCGATCTCACAACTTGTACTCCCGGCAACGGAATCGCGCGAAACACCCAGAAACTTAGTTTTGGGCCTAAAGAAGTGGATTGGGCATGTTGCGCGAAAAAACAAGACGCAACTTCGGCACAAAGTGGTGCATTGTATGCACCCCAAAACCCGATCTCACAACGGGTACCACCCGGCAACGGAATCACGAAACCACCCAGAAACTTAGTTTTGGGCCTCAAGAAGTGGATTGGGCATGTTCGTTGCGAAAAAACAAGAGCAACTTCGGAAGCACAAAGTGGTGCATTTTATGCACCCCAAAACCCGTTCTCACAACGGGTACCGGCAACGGAATCGCGCGAAACCACCCAGAACTTAGTTTTGGGCCTAAAGAAGTGGATTGGCATGTTCGTTGCGAAAAAACAAGACACAACTTCGGAAGCACAAAGTGGTGCATTGTATGCACCCCAAAACCCGATCTCACAACGGGTACCTCCCGGCAACGGAATCGCGCGAAACCACCCAGAAACTTAGTTTTGGGCCTAAAGAAGTGGATTGGGCATGTTCGTTGCGAAAAAAAGACGCAACTTCGGAAGCACAAAGTGGTGCATTTTATGCACCCCAAAACCGATCTCACAACGGGTACTCCCGGCAACGGAATCACGCAAAACCACCCAGAAACTTAGTTTGGGCCTAAAGAAGTGGATTGGGCATGTTCGTTGCGAAAAAAAAAAAGACGCAACTTCGGAAGCACAAAGTGGTGATTTTATGCACCCCAAACCGATCTCACAACTTGTACCTCCCGGCAACGGAATCGCGCAAAACCACCCAGAAACTTAGTTTTGGGCCTAAAGAAGTGGATTGGGCATGTTCGTTGCGAAAAAAAATAAGACGCAACTTCGAAGCATCAAAGTGGTGCATGTATGCACCCAAAACCCGATCTCACAACGGGTACCTCCCGGCAACGGAATCGCGCGAACCACCCAGAACATAGTTTTGGGCCTAAAGAAGTGGATTGGGCATGTTCGTTGAAAAAACAAGACGAACATCGGAAGCACAAGTTGGTGCATTTTATGCACCCCAAACCCGATCTCACAACTGGTACCTCCCGGCAACGGAATCGCGCGAAACCACCCAGAAACTTAGTTTTGGGCCTAAAGAAGTGGATTGGGCATAGTTCGTTGCGAAAAAATAAGCCACAACTTCGCGAAGCAAAAAGTGGTGATTTTATGCACCCCAAACCCGATCTCACAACGGGTACCTCCCGCAACGGAATCAGCTGCAAAGCCACCCAGAACTTAGTTTTGGGCCTAAAGAAGTGGATTGGGCATGTTCGTTGCGAAAAAACAAGACGCACTTCGGAAGCATAAAGTGGTGCATTGTATGCACCCCAAAAACACGATTCTCACAACGGGTACCTCCCGGCAACGGAATCGCGCGAAACCACCCAGAACTTAGTTTGGGCTCTAAAGAAGTGGATTGGGCATGTTCGTTGCGAAAAACAAGACGCAACATTCGGAAGCACAAGTGGTGCATTTTATGCACCCCACAGCCCGATCTCACAACTTGTACCTCCCGGCAACGGAATCGCGCGAAACCACCCAGAACTTTAGTTTTGGGCCTAAAGAAGTGGATTGGGCATGTTCGTTGCGAAAAAACAAGACGCAACTTCGGAAGCACTAAAGTGGTGCATTGTATGCACCCCAAAACCCCGTCTCAGCAACGGGTACCTCCCGGCAACGGAATCGCGCGAAACCACCCAGAAACTTAGTTTTGGGCCTAAAGAAGTGGATTAGGGCAAGTTCGTTGCGAAAAACAAGACGCAATTCGGAAGCACAAAGTGGTGGATTGTATGCACCCCAAAACCCGATCTCACAACATGTACCTCCCGGCAACGGAATCGCGCGAAACCACCCAGAAACTTAGTTTTGGGCCAAAAAAAGTGGATTGGGCAATTTCATTGCGAAAAACAAGACGCAACTTCGGAAGCATAAAGTGGTGCATTTATGCACCCCAAAACCCGATCTCACAACTTGTACCACCCGGCAACGGAATCGCGCGAAACCACCCAGAAACTTAGTTTTGGGCCTAAAGAAGTGGATTGGGCATGTTTGTTGCGAAAAAACAAAATGCAACTTCGGTAGCACAAAGTGGTGCATTGTATGCACCCCAAAACCCGATCTCGCAATGGGTACCACCCGGTAACGGAATCGCGTGAAACCACCCAGAAACTTAGTTTTGGGCCTCAAGAAGTGGATTGGGCATGTTCGTTGCGAAAAAACAAGACGCAACTTCGGAAGCACAAAGTGGTCCATTTTATGCACCCCAAAACCGATATAACAACTTGTACCTCCCGGCAACGGAATCGCGCGAAACCACACAGAAACTATTGTCCTGGGCCTAAAGAAGTGGATTGGGCATGTTCGTTGCGAAAAAACAAGACGCAACTTCGGAAGCACAAAGTGGTGCATTTATGCCACCCCAAAACCCGATCTCACAACTTGTACCTCCCGGCAACGGAATCACGTGAAACCACCCCAGAAACTTAGATTTGGGCCTCAAAGAAGTGGATTGGGCATGTTCGTTGCGAAAAAACAAGACGCAACTTCGGAAGCTCAAAGTGGTGCATTGTATGCATCCCAAAACCCGATCTCACAACGGGTACCTCCCGGCAACGGAATCGCGGCGAAACCACGTAGAAACTTAGTTTTGGGCACTAAAGAAGTGGATTGGGCATGTTCGTTGCCAAAAAACAAGATGCAACTTCGGAAGCACAAAGTGGGGCATTTTTATGCACCCCAAAACCCGATCTCACAACTTGTACCTCCCTGGCTACAGAATCGCGCGAAACCACCCAGAAACTTAGTTTTGGGCCTAAAGAAGTGGATTGGGCATGTTCGTTGCGAAAAAACCAGACGCAACTTCGGTAGCACTAAAGTGGTGCATTGTATGCACCCCAAAACCCGATCTCACAACGGGTACCTCCCGGCAACGGAAGTCGCCGCGAAACCACCCAGAAACTTAGTTTTGGGCCTAAAGAAGTGGCATTGGGCATGTTCGTTGTGAAAAAAACAAGACACAACTTCGGAAGCACAAAGCGGGTGCATTGTATGCACCCCTAAAACCCGATCTCACAACGGGTACATCCCGGCAATGGAATCATGTGAAACCACCATAGAAACTTAGTATTGGGCCTAAAGAAGTGGATTGGGCATGTTCGTTGCGAAACAACAAGACGCAACTTCGGAAGCACAAAGTGGTGCATTTTAAGCATCCCAAAGCCCGATCTCACAACTTGTACCTCCCGGCAAGGGAATCGCGCGAAACCACCCAAAAACTTAGTTTTGGGCCTAAAGAAGTGGATTGGGCATGTTGGTTGCGAAAAAAACAAGACGCAACTTCGGAAGCATAAAGTGGTTGCATTGTATGCACCCCAAAACCCGATCTCACAACGGGTACCCTCCCGGCAACGGAATCGCGCAAAACCACCTAGGAAACCATAGTTTTGGGCCTAAAGAAGTGG
The DNA here is from genome assembly GCF_016808335.1 of Panicum virgatum. Taxonomy (NCBI): domain Eukaryota; kingdom Viridiplantae; phylum Streptophyta; class Magnoliopsida; order Poales; family Poaceae; genus Panicum; species Panicum virgatum. The sequence continues at coordinate 3,697 of NW_024376770.1, forward strand.
ATTGGGCAAGTTCGTTGCGAAAAAACAAGACGCAACTTCGGTAGCACAAAGTGGTGCATTTTTATGCACCCCAAACCACCCGATATAACAACTTGTACCTCCCGGCAACGGAATCGCGTGAAACCACCCAGAAACATTGTTTTGGGCCTAAAGAAGTGGATTGGGCATGTTCGTTGCGAAAAAAACAAGACGCAACTTCGGTAGCACAAAGTGGTGCATTGTATGCACCCCCAAAACCCGATCTCACAACGGGTACCACCCGGCAACGGAATCGCGCGAAACCACCCAGAAACTTAGTTTTGGGCCTAAAGAAGTGGATTGGGTATGTTCGTTGCGAAAAAGCAAGACGCATCTTCGGAATCATAAAGTGGTGCATTGTATGCACCCCAAAACCCGATCTCACAACGGGTACCTCCCGGCAACGGAATCGCGCGAAACCACCCAGAAACTTAGTTTGGGCCTAAAGAAGGGGATTGGGCAATGTTCGTTGCGAAAAAACAAGACGCAACTTCGGAAGCACAAGTGGGGCATTTTATGCACCCCAAAACCCGATCTCACAACTTGTACCTCCCGGCAACGGAATCGCGCGAAACCACCCTAGAAACTTAGTTTTGGGCCTAAAGAAGTGGATTGGGCATGTTCGTTGCGAAAAAACAAGACGCAACTTCGGAAGCATAAAGTGGTGCATTGTATGCACCCCAAAACCCTGATCTCACAACGGGTACCTCCCGGCAACGGAATCGCGCGAAACCACCCAGAAACTTAGTTTTGGGCCTAAAGAAGGGATTGGGCATGTTCGTTGCGAAAAAACAAGACGCAACTTCGTAAGCACAAAGTGGTGCATTTTATGCACCCCAAAACCCGATCTCACAACTGGTACCTCCCGGCAACGGAATCGCTGCGAACCACCCAGAAACTTAGTTTTGGGCCTAAAGAAGTGGATTGGGTATGTTCGTTGCGAAAAAGCAAGACGCATCTTCGGAAGCATAAAGTGGTGGATTGTATGCACCCCAAAACCCGATCTCACAACGGGTACCTCCCGGCAACGGAATCGCACGAAACCACCCAGAAACTTAGTTTTGGGCCAAAAAAAGTGGATTGGGCAATTTCATTGCGAAAACAAGACGCAACTTCGGAAGCATAAAGTGGTGCAATTTATGCACCCCAAAACCCCGATCTCACAACCTGTTCCACCCGGCAGCGGAATCGCGCGAAACCACCCAGAAACTTAGTTTTGGGCCTAAAGAAGTGGATTGGGCATGTTCATTGCGAAAAAACAAGATGCAACTTCGGTAGCACAAAGTGGTGCATTGTATGCACCCCAAAACCCAATCTCGCAATGGGTTCCACCCGGTAACGGAATCGCACGAAACCGCCCAGAAACTTAGTTTTCGGCCTCAAGAAGTGGATTGGGCATGTTCGTTGCGAAAAAACAAGACCGCAACTTCGGAAGCACAAAGTGGTGCATTTTATGCACCCCAAAACCCGATCTCACAACTTGTACCTCCCGGCAACGGAATCGCGCGAAACCACCCAGAAACTTAGTTTTGGGCCTCAAGAAGTGGATTGGGCATGTTCGTTGCGAAAAAACAAGACACAACTTCGGAAGCTCAAAGTGGTGCATTGTATGCATTGCAAAACCCGATCTCACAACGGGTACCTCCCGGCAACGGAATCGCGCGAAACCACCTAGAAACTTAGTTTTGGGCCTAAAGAAGTGGATTTGGCATGTTCGTTGCCAAAAAACAAGACGCAACTTTGGAAGCACAAAGTGGGGCATTTTATGCACCCCAAAACCCGATCTCACAACTTGTACCTCCCGGCTACAGAATCGCGCAAAACCACCCAGAAACTTAGTTTTGGAACTAAAGAAGTGGATTGGGCATGTTCGTTGCGAAAAAACAAGACGCAACTTCGGTAGCATAAAGTGGTGCATTGTGTGCGCCCCAATACCTGATCTCACAACGGGTACCTCCCGGCAACGGAATCGCGCGAAACCACCCAGAAACTTAGTTTTGGGCCTCAAGAAGTGGATTGGGCATGTTTCGTTGCGAAAAAACAAAAATGCAACTTCGGTAGCACAAAGTGGTGCATTGTATGCACCCTAAAACCCGATCTCACAATGGGTACCTCCCGGCAACGGAATCACGTGAAACCACCAAAGAAACTTAGTATTGGGCCTAAAGAAGTGAATTGGGCATCTTCGTTGCGAAAAACAAGACGCAACTTCGGAAGCACAATGTGGTGCATTTATGCATCCCCAAGCCCGATCTCACAACTTGTACCTCCCGGCAAGGGAATCGCGCGAAACCACCCAGAAACATTGTTTTGGGCCTAAAGAAGTGGATTGGGTATGTTCGTTGCGAAAAAACAAGGACGCAACTTCGGTAGCACAAAGTGGTGCATTGTATGCACCCCAAAACCCGATCTCGCAACGGGTACCTCCCGGCAACGGAATCGCACGAAACCACCCAGAAACTTAGTTTTGGGCCTAAAGAAGTGGATAGTGTATGTTCGTTGCGAAAAAGCAAGACGCATCTTCGGAAGCATAAAGTGGTGGATTGTATGCACCCCAAAACCCGATCTCACAACTTGTACCTCCCGGCAACGGAATCGCGCGTAACCACCCAGAAACTTAGTTTTGGGCCAAAAAAAGTGGATTGCGCAATTTCATTGCGAAAACAAGACGCAACTTCGGAAGCATAAAGTGGTGCAATTTATGCACCCCAAAACCCGATCTCACAACTTGTACCACCCGGCAACGGAATCGCGCGAAACCACCCAGAAACTTAGTTTTGGGCCTAAAGAAGTGGATTGGGCATGTTCGTTGCGAAAAAAAACAAATGCAACTTCGGTAGCACAAAGTGGTGCATTGTATGCACCCCAAAAACACGATCTCGCAATGGGTACCACCCGGTAACGGAATCGCGTGAAACCACCCAGAAACTTAGTTTTGGGCCTCAAGAAGTGGATTGGGCATGTTCGTTGCGAAAAAAACAAGACGCAACTTCGGAAGCACAAAGTGGTCCATTTTATGCACCCCAAAACCCGATATAATAACTTGTACCTCCCGGCAACGGAATCACGCGAAACCACACAGAAACATTGTCCTGGGCCTAAAGAAGTGGATTGGGCATGTTCGTTGCGAAAAAACAAGACGCAAACTTCGGAAGCACAAAGTGGTGCATTTTATGCACCCCAAAACCCGATCTCACAACTTGTACCTCCCGGCAACGGAATCACGTGAAACCACCCAGAAACTTAGATTTGGGCCTCAAGAAGTGGATTGGGCATGTTCGTTGCGAAAAAACAAGACGCAACTTCGGAAGCTCAAAGTGGTGCATTGTATGCATGCCAAAACCCGATCTCACAACGGGTACCTCCCGGCAACGGAATCGCGCGAAACCACGTAGAAAACTTAGTTTTGGCACTAAAGAAGTGGATTTGGCATGTTCGTTGCCAAAAAACAAGATGCAACTTTGGAAGCACAAAGTGGGGCATTTTATGCACCCCAAAACCCGATCTCACAACTTGTACCTCCTGGCTACAGAATCGCGCGAAACCACCCAGAAACTTAGTTTTGGGCCTAAAGAAGTGGATTGGGCATGTTCGTTGCAAAAAAACCAGACGCAACTTCGATAGCACAAAGTGGTGCATTGTATGCACCCCAAAACCCGATCGCACAACGGGTACCTCCCGGCAACGGAATCGCGCGAAACCACCCAGAAACTTAGTTTTGGGCCTAAAGAAGTGCATTGGGCATGTTCGTTGCGAAAAAACAAGACACAACTTCGGAAGCACAAAGCGGTGCATTGTATGCACCCTAAAACCCGATCTCACAACGGGTACATCCCGGCAATGGAATCATGTGAAACCACCATAGAAACTTAGTATTGGGCCTAAAGAAGTGGATTGGGCATGTTCGTTGCGAAACAACAAGACGCAACTTCGGAAGCACAAAGTGGTGCATTTTAAGCATCCCAAAGCCCGATCTCACAACTTGTACCTCCCGGCAAGGGAATCGCGCGAAACCACCCAGAAACTTAGTTTTGGGCCTAAAGAAGTGGATTGGGCATGTTGGTTGCGAAAAAACAAGACGCAACTTCGGAAGCATAAAGTGGTGCATTGTATGCACCCCAAAACCCGATCTCACAACGGGTACCCTCCCGGCAACGGAATCGAGCAAAACCACCTACAAACATAGTTTTGGGCCTAAAGAAGTGGATTGGGCAAGTTCGTTGGAAAAAACAAGACGCAACTTCGGTAGCACAAAGTGGTGCATTTTATGCACCCCAAAACCCGATATAACAACTTGTACCTCCCGGCAACGGAATCGCGCGAAACCACCCAGAAACATTGTTTTGGGCCTAAAGAAGTGGATTGGGCATGTTCGTTGCGAAAAAAACAAGACGCAACTTCGGTAGCACAAAGTGGTGCATTGTATGCACCCCAAAACCCGATCTCACAACGGGTACCACCCGGCAACGGAATCGCGCGAAACCACCCAGAAACTTAGTTTTGGGCCTAAAGAAGTGGATTGGTATGTTCGTTGCGAAAAAGCAAGACGCATCTTCGGAAGCATAAAGTGGTGGATTGTATGCACCCCAAAACCCGATCTCACAACGGGTACCTCCCGGCAACGGAATCGCACGAAACCACCCAGAAACTTAGTTTTGGGCCAAAAAAAGTGGATTGGGCAATTTCATTGCGAAAACAAGACGCAACTTCGGAAGCATAAAGTGGTGCAATTTATGCACCCCAAAACCCGATCTCACAACCTGTACCACCCGGCAAGCGGAATCGCGCGAAACCACCCAGAAACTTAGTTTTGGGCCTAAAGAAGTGGATTGGGCATGTTCGTTGCGAAAAAAACAAGATGCAACTTCGGTAGCACAAAGTGGTGCATTGTATGCACCCCAAACCCGATCTCGCAATGGGTTCCACTCCCGGTAACGGAATCGCACGAAACCGCCCAGAAACTTAGTTTTCGGCCTCAAGAAGTGGATTGGGCATGTTCGTTGCGAAAAAACAAGACGCAACTTCGGAAGCACAAAGTGGTGCATTTTATGCACCCCAAAACCCGATCTCACAACTTGTACCTCCCGGCAACGGAATCGCGCGAAACCACCCAGAAACTTAGTTTTTGGGCCTCAAGAAGTGGATTGGGCATGTTCGTTGCGAAAAAACAAGACACAACTTCGGAAGCTCAAAGTGGTGCATTGTATGCATTGCAAAACCCGATCTCACAACGGGTACCTCCCGGCAACGGAATCGCGCGAAACCACCTAGAAACTTAGTTTTGGGCCTAAAGAAGTGGATTTGGCATGTTCGTTGCCAAAAAACAAGACGCAACTTTGGAAGCACAAAGTGGGGCATTTTATGCACCCCAAAACCCGATCTCACAACTTGTACCTCCCGGCTACAGAATCGCACAAAACCACCCAGAAACTTAGTTTTGGAACTAAAGAAGTGGATTGGGCATGTTCGTTGCGAAAAAAACAAGACGCAACTTCGGTAGCATAAAGTGGTGCATTGTGTGCGCCCCAATACCTGATCTCACAACGGGTACCTCCCGACAACGGAATCGCGCGAAACCACCCAGAAACTTAGTTTTAGGCCTAAAAATGTGGATTGGGCAAGATCGTTGCGAAGACAAGACGCAACTTCGGAGGCACAAGGTGGTGCATTTTATGCACCCCAAAACCCGATCTCACAACTTGTGCCACCCGGCAACAGGAATCGCAAGAAACCACCCAGAAACTTAGTTTTGGGCCTAAAGAAGTGGATTGGGCATGTTCGTTGCGAAAAACAAGACGCAACTTCGGTAGCACAAAGTGGTGCATTGTATGCACCCCAAAACCCGATCGCACAACGGGTACCTCCCGGCAACGAAATCGCGCGAAACCACCCAGAAACTTAGTTTTGGGCCTAAAGAAGTGGATTGGGCAAGTTCGTTGCGAAAAAAACAAGACGCAACTTCGGAAGCACAAAGTGGTGCATTTTATGCACCCCAAAACCCGATATAACAACTTGTACCTCCCGGCAACGGAATCGCGCGAAACCACCCAGAAACATTGTTTTGGGCCAAAAGAAGTGGATTGGGCATGTTCCTTGCGAAAAAAACAAGACACAACTTCGGAAGCACAAAGCGGTGCATTGTATGCACCCTAAAACCCGATCTCACAACGGGTACCTCTCGGCAATGGAATCACGTGAAACCACCAAAGAAACTTAGTATTGGGCCTAAAGAAGTGGATTGGGCATGTTCGTTGCGAAAAAAACAAGACGCAACTTCGGAAGCACAAAGTGGTGCATTTTATGCATCCCAAAGCCCGATCTCACAACTTGTACCTCCCGTCAAGGGAATCGCGCGAAACCACCCAGAAACATAGTTTTGGGCCTAAAGAAGTGGATTGGGCATGTTGGTTGCAAAAAAACAAGACGCAACTTCGGAAGCATAAAGTGGTGCATTGTATGCACCCCAAAACCCGATCTCACAACGGGTACCTCCCGGCAACGGAATCGCGCAAAACCACCTAGAAACTTAGTTTTGTGCCTAAAGAAGTGGATTGGGCAAGTTCGTTGCGAAAACACAAGACGCAACTTCGGTAGCACAATGTGGTGCATTTTATGCACCCCAAAACCCGATCTCACAACGGGTACCTCCCGGCAACGGAATCGCGCGAAACCACCGAGAAACTTAGTTTTGGGCCAAAAAAAGTGGATTGGGCAATTTCATTGCGAAAACAAGACGCAACTTCGGAAGCATAAAGTGGTGCAATTTATGCACCCCAAAACCCGATCTCACAACTTGTAGCACCCGGCAACGGAATCGCGCGAAACCACCCAGAAACTTAGTTTTGGGACTAAAGAAGTGTATTGGGCATGTTCGTTGCGAAAAAAACAAGATGCAACTTCGGTAGCACAAAGTGGTGCATTGTATGCACCCCAAACCCGATCTCGCAATGGGTACCACCCGGTAACGGAATCGCGCGGAAACCACCCAGAAACTTAGTTTTGGGCCTCAAGAAGTGGATTGGGCATGTTCGTTGCGAAAAAACAAGACGCAACTTCGGAAGCACAAAGTGGTGCATTTTATGCACCCCAAAACCCGATCTCACAACTGTACCTCCCGGCAACAGAATCGCTCGAAACCACCCAGAAACTTAGTTTTGGGCCTCAAGAAGTGGATTGGGCATGTTCGTTGCGAAAAAACAAGACACAACTTCGGAAGCTCAAAGTGGTGCATTGTATGCATGCCAAAACCCGATCTCACAACGGGTACCTCCCGGCAACGGAATCGTGCGAAACCACCTAGAAACTTAGTTTTGGGCCTAAAGAAGTGGATTTGGCATGTTCGTTGCCAAAAAAACAAGACGCAACTTTGGAAGCACAAAGTGGGGCATTTTATGCACCCCAAAACCCGATCTCACAACTTGTGACTCCCGGCTACGGAATCGCGCGAAACCACCCAGAAACATAGTTTTGGGCCTAAAGAAGTGGATTGGGCATGTTCGCTCGGAAACCACCCAGAAACTTAGTTTTGGGCCTAAAAAAGTGGATTGGGCAAGTTCGTTGCGAAAACAAGACGCAACTTCGGAAGCACAAGGTGGTGCATTTTATGCACCACAAAACCCGATCTCACAACTTGTACCACCCGGCAACGGAATCGCGCGAAACCACCCAGAAACTTTGTTTTGGGCCTAAAGAAGTGGATTGAGCATGTTCGTTGCGAAAAAAAAGCCACAACTTCGGTAGCACAAGGTGGTGCATTGTATGCACCCCAAAACCCGATCTCACAACGGGTACCTCCCGGCAACGGAATCGCGCGAAACCACCCAGAAACTTAGTTTTAGGCCTAAAAAGTGGATTGGGCAAGTTCGTTGCGAAAACAAGACGCAACTTCGGAAGCATAAGGTGGTGCATTTTATGCACCTCAAAACCCGATCTCACAACTTGTACCACCCGGCAACGGAATCGCGAGAAACCACCCAGAAACTTAGTTTTGGGCCTAAAGAAGTGGATTGGGCATGTTCGTTGCGAAAAAAACAAGACGCAACTTCGGAAGCACAAAGTGGTGCATTTTATGCATCCCAAAGCCCGATCTCACAACTTGTACCTCCCGGCAACGGGAATCGCGCGAAACCACCCAGAAACATAGTTTTGGGCCTAAAGAAGTGGATTGGGCATGTTCGGTGCCAAAAAACAAGACGCAACTTCGGAAGCATAAAGTGGTGCATTGTATGCACCCCAAAACCCGATCTCACAACGGGTACCTCCCGGCAACGGAATCGCGCAAAACCACCCTAGAAACTTAGTTTTGGGCCTAAAGAAGTGGATTGGGCAAGTTCGTTGCGAAAAAACAAGACGCAACTTCGGTAGCACAAGGTGGTGCATTGTATGCACCCCCAAAACCCGATCTCACAATGGTACCTCCCGGCAACGGAATCGCGCGAAACCACCCAGAAACTTAGTTTTGGGCCTAAAGAAGTGGATTTGGCATGTTCGTTGCCAAAAAACAAGACGCAACTTCGAAGCATAAAGTGGTGCATTGTATGCACCCCAAAACACGATCTCACAACGGGTACCTCCGGCAACGGAATCGCGCGAAACCACCCAGAAACTTAGTTTTGGGCCTAAAGAAGTGGATTGGGCATGTTCGTTGCGAAAAAACAAGACGCAACTTCGGAAGCACAAAGTGGTGCATTTTATGCACCCCAAACCCGATATAACAACTTGTACCTCCCGGCAACGGAAATCGCGCGAAACCACCCAGAAACATTAGTTTTGGGGCCTAAAGAAGTGGATTGGGCATGTTCGTTGCGAAAAAACAAGACACAACTTCGGAAGCATCAAAGTGGTGCATTGTATGCACCCAAAACCCGATCTCACAACGGGTACCTCCCGGCAACGGGAATCGCGCGAAACCACCAGAAACTTAGTTTTGGGCATAAAGAAGTGGATTGGGCATGTTCGTTGCGAAAAAACAAGACGCAACTTCGGAAGCACAAAGTGGTGCATTTTATGCACCCCAAAACCCGATCTCACAACTTGTACCTCCCGGAACGGAATCGCGCGAAACCACCCAGAAACTTAGTTTTGGGCCTAAAGAAGTGGATTGGGCATGTTCGTTGCGAAAAAACAAGACGACAACTTACGGAAGCTCAAAGTGGTGCATTGTATGAACCCCAAAACACGATCTCACAACGGGTACCTCCCGGCTACTGGAATCGCGCGAAACCACCCAGAAACTTAGTTTTGGGCCTAAAGAAGTGGATTGGGCAAGTTCGTTGCGAAAAAACAAGACCCAACTTCGGTACACAAAGTGGTGCATTTTATGCACCCCAAAACCCGATATAACAACTTGTACCTCCCGGCAACTGGAATCGCGCGAAACCACCCAGAAACATTGTTTTGGGCCTAAAGAAGTGGATTGGGCATGTTCGTTGCGAAAAAAACAAGACACAACTTCGGAAGCACAAAGTGGTGCATTGTATGCACCCTAAAACCCGATCTCACAACGGGTACCTCCCGGCAACGGAATCGCGTGAAACCACCCAAGAAACTTAGTATTGGGCCTAAAGAAGTGGATTGGGCATGTTCGTTGCGAAAAAACAAGACGCAACTTCGGAAGCACAAAGTGGTGCATTTTATGCATCCCAAAGCCCGATCTCACAACTTGTACCTCCCGGCAAGGGAATCGCGCGAAACCACCCAAAACATTAGTTTTGGGCCTAAAGAAGTGGATTGGGCATGTTGGTTGCAAAAAACAAGACGCAACTTCGGAAGCATAAAGTGGTGCATTGTATGCACCCCAAAACCCGATCTCACAACGGGTACCTCCCGGCAACGGAATCGCGCAAAACCACCTAGAAACTTAGTTTTGGGCCTAAAGAAGTGGATTGGGCAGTTCGTTGCGAAAAAACAAGACGCAACTTCGGTAGCACAAGTGGTGCATTTTATGCACCCCAAAACCCGATATAACAACTTGTACCTCCCGGCAACGGAATCGCGCGAAACCACCCAGAAACATTGTTTGGGCCTAAAGAAGTGGATTGAGCATGTTCGTTGCAAAAAAAAGCCACAACTTCGGAAGCACAAAGTGGTGCATTGTATGCACCCCAAAACCTGATCTCACAACGGGTACCTCCCGGCAACGGAATCGCGCAAACCACCCAGAAACTTAGTTTTGGGCCTAAAGAAGTCGGATTGGGCATGTTCGTTGCGAAAAAACAAGACACAACTTCGGAAGCACAAAGCTGGTGCATTGTATGCACCCTAAAACCCGATCTCACAACGGGTACCTCCCGGCAACGGAATCACGTGAAACCACCCAAGAAACTTAGTATTGGGCCTAAAGAAGTGGATTGGGCATGTTCGTGCGAAAAAACAAGACGCAACTTCGGAAGCACAAAGTGGTGCATTTTATGCATCCCAAAGCCCGATCTCACAACTTGTACCTCCCGGCAAGGGAATCGCGCGAAACCACCCAGAAACTTAGTTTTGGGCCTAAAGAAGTGGATTGGGCATGTTGGTTGCGAAAAAACAAGACGCAACTTCGGAAGCATAAAGTGGTGCATTGTATGCACCCCAAAACCCGATCTCACAACGGGTACCTCCCGGCAACGGAATCGCGCGAAACCACCCTAGAAACTTAGTTTTGGGCCTAAAGAAGTGGATTGGGCAAGTTCGTTGCGAAAAAACAAGACACAACTTCGGAAGCACAAAGCGGTGCATTCTATGCACCCTAAAACCCGATCTCACAACGGGTACCTCCCGGCAACGGAATCATGTGAAACCACCGAAGAAACTTAGTATTGGGCCTAAAGAAGTGGATTGGGCATGTTCGTTGCGAAAAAACAAGACGCAACTTCGGAAGCACAAAGTGGTGCATTTATGCATCCCAAAGCCCGATCTCACAACTTGTACCTCCCGGCAAGGAAATCGCGCGAAACCACCCAGAAACTTAGTTTTGGGCCTAAAGAAGTGGATTGGGCATGTTGGTTGCGAAAAAAACAAGACGCAACTTCGGAAGCATAAAGTGGTGCATTGTATGCACCCCAAAACCCGATCTCACAACGGGTACCTCCCGGCAACGAATCGTGCAAAACCACCTAGAAACTTAGTTTTGGGCCTAAAGAAGTGGATTGGGCAAGTTCGTTGCGAAAAAAAACAAGACGCAACTTCGGTAGCACAATGTGGTGCATTTTATGCACCCCAAAACCCGATCTCACAACTTGTACCTCCCGGCAACGGAATCGCGCGAAACCTCCCAGAAACTTAGTTTTGGGCCTCAAGAAGTGGATTGGGCATGTTCGTTGCGAAAAAAACAAGGACACAACTACGGAAGCTCAAAGTGGTGCATGTATGCGTGCCAAAACCTGATCTCACAATGGGTACCTCCCGGCAACGGAATCGCGCGAAACCACCCAGAAACTTTGTTTTGTGCCTAAAGAAGTGGATTTGGCATGTTCGTTGCCAAAAAAACAAGACGCAACTTCGGAAGCATAAAGTGGTGCATTGTATGAACCCCAAAACACGATCTCACAACGGGTACCTCCCGGCTATGGAATCGCGCGAAACCACCCAGAAACTTAGTTTTGGGCCTAAAGAAGTGGATTGGGCAAGTTCGTTGCGAAAAAACAAGACCCAACTTCGGTACACAAAGTGGTGCATTTTATGCACCCCAAAACCCGATATAACAACTTGTACCTCCCGGCAATGGAATCGCGCGAAACCACCCAGAAACATTGTTTTGGGCCTAAAGAAGTGGATTGGTATGTTCGTTGCGAAAAAAACAAGACGCAACTTCGGAAGCATAAAGTGGTGCATTGTATGCACCCCAAAACCCGATCTCACAACGGGTACCTCCCGGCAATGGAATCGCGCAAAACACCTAGAAACTTAGTTTTGGGCCTAAAGAAGTGGATTGGGCAAGTTCGTTGCGAAAAAACAAGACGCAACTTCGGTAGCACAATGTGGTGCATTTTATGCACCCCAAAACCCGATATAACAACTTGTACCTCCCGGCAACGGAATCGCACGAAACCACCCAGAAACATTGTTTTGGGCCTAAAGAAGTGGATTGAGCATGTTCGTTGCAAAAAAAAAGCCACAACTTCGGAAGCACAAAGTGGTGCATTGTATGCACCCCAAAACCTGATCTCACAACGGGTACCTCCCGGCAACGGAATCGCGCAAACCACCCAGAAACTTAGTTTTGGGCCTAAAGAAGTCGATTGGGCATGTTTGTTGCGAAAAAAACAAGACACAATTTCGGAAGCACAAAGCGGTGCATTGTATGCACCCTAAAACCCGATCTCACAACGGGGACCTCCCGGCAACGGACTCACGTGAAACCACCAAAGAAACTTAGTATTGGGCCTAAAGAAGTGGATTGGGCATGTTCGATGCGAAAAAACAAGACGCAACTTCGGAAGCACAAAGTGGTGCATTTTGTGCATCCCAAAGCCCGATCTCACAACTTATACCTCCCGGCAAGGGAATCGCGCGAAACCACCCAGAAACTTAGTTTTGGGCAAAAGAAGTGGATTGGGCATGTTGGTTGCGAAAAAACAAGACACAACTTCGGAAGCATAAAGTGGTGCATTGTATGCACCCCAAAACACGATCTCACAATGGGTACCTCCCGGCAACGGAATCGCGCGAAACCACCTAGAAACTTAGTTTTGGGCCTAAAGAAGTGGATTGGGCAATGTTCGTTGCGAAAAAAACAAGACACAACTTCGGAAGCACAAAGCTGGTGCATTCTATGCACCCTAAAACCCGATCTCACAACGGGCTACCTCCCGGCAACGGAATCACGTGAAACCACCGAAGAAACTTAGTATTGGGCCTAAAGAAGTGGATTGGGCATGTTCGTTGCGAAAAAACAAGACGCAACTTCGGAAGCACAAAGTGGTGCATTTTATGCATCCCCAAAGCCCGATCTCACAACTTGTACCTCCCGGCAAGGGAATCGCGCGAAACCACCCAGAAACTTAGTTTTGGGCCTAAAGAAGTGGATTGGGCATGTTCGGTTGCGAAAAAACAAGACGCAACTTCGGAAGCATAAAGTGGTGCATTGTATGCACCCCAAACCCGATCTCACAACGGGTACCTCCCGGCAACGGAATCGCGCGAAACCACCTAGAAACTTAGTTTTAGGGCCTAAAGAAGTGGATTGGGCAAGTTCGTTGCGAAAAACAAGACGCAACTTCGGTAAGCACAAAGTGGTGCATTTTATGCACCCCAAAACCCGATCTCACAACTTGTACCTCCCGGCAACGGAATCGCGCGAAACCACCCAGAAACTTAGTTTTGGGCCTAAAGAAGTGGATTGGGCATGTTCGTTGCGAAAAAACAAGACGCAACTTCGGTAGCACAAAGTGGTGCATTGTATGCACCCCCAAAACCCGATCTCACAACAGTGTACCCTCCCGGCAACGGAATCGCGCGAAACCACCCAGAAACTTAGTTTTGGGCCTAAAGAAGTGGATTGGGCATGTTCGTTGCGAAAAACAAGAGCAACTTCGGAAGCACAAAGTGGCTGCATTGTATGCCACCCCAAAACCCGATCTCACAACGGGTACCTCCCGGCAACGGAATCATGCGCGAAACCACCAAGAAACTTAGTATTGGGCCTAAAGAAGTGGATTGGGCATGTTCGTTGCGAAAAAACAAGACGCAACTTCGGAAGCACAAAGTGGTGCATTTTATGCACCCCAAAACCCGATCTCACAACTGGTACCTCCCGGCAACGGAATCGCGCGAAACCACCCAGAAACTTAGTTTTGGGCCTAAAGAAGTGGATTGGGCATGTTCGTTGCGAAAAAACAAGACGCAACTTCGGAAGCACAAAGTGGTGCATTGTATGCACCCCAAACCCGATCTCACAACGGGTACCTCCCGGCAACGGAATCGCGCGGAAACCCCCAGAAACTTAGTTTTGGGCCTAAAGAAGTGGATTGGGCATGTTCGTTGCGAAAAAACAAGACGCAACTTCGGAAGCACAAGTGGTGCATTTTATGCACCCCAAAACCCGATCTCACAACTTGTACCTCCGGCAACGGAATCGCGCGAAACCACCCAGAACCTTAGTTTTGGGCCTAAAGAAGTGGATTGGGCATGTTCGTTGCGAAAAAACAAGACGCAACTTCGGAAGCACAAAGTGGTGCATTTATGCACCCAAAACCCGATCTCACAACGGGTACCTCCCGGCAACGGAATCGCGCGAAACCACCCAGAAACTTAGTTTTGGGCCTAAAGAAGTGGATTGGGCATGTTCGTTGCGAAAAAACAAGACGCAACTTCGGAAGCACAAAGTGGTGCATTTTATGCACCCCGAAACCCGATCTCACAACTTGTACCTCCCGGCAACGGAATCGCGCGAAACCACCCAGAAACTTAGTTTTGGGCCTAAAGAAGTGGATTGGGCATGTTCGTTGGAAAAAAACAATGACGCAACTTCGGAAGCATCAAAGTGGTGCATTGTATGCATGCCCAAAACCCGATATCACAACGGGTACCCTCCCGGCAACGGAATCGCGCGAAACCACCCAGAAACTTAGTTTTGGGCCTAAAGAAGTGGATTTGGCATGTTCGTTGACGAAAAACAAGACGCAACATTGGAAGCACAAAGTGGGTGCATTTTATGCACCCCAAAACCCGATCTCACAACTTGTACCTCCCGGCAACGGAATCGCGTGAAACCACCCAGAAACATTAGTTTGGGCCTAAAGAAGTGGATTGGCATGTTCGTTGCGAAAAACAAGACGCAACTTCGGAAGCACAAAGTGGTGCATTGTATGCACCCCAAAACCTGATCTCACAACGGGTACCTCCCGGCAACGGAATCGCGCGAAACCACCCAGAAACTTAGTTTTGGGCCTAAAGAAGTGGATTGGGCATGTTCGTTGCTGAAAAACAAGACGCAACTTCGGAAGCACAAAGTGGTGCATTTTATGCACCCCAAAACCCGATCTCACAACTTGTACCTCCCGGCAACGGAATCGCGAGAAACCACCCAGAAACTATAGTTTGGGCCTAAAGAAGTGGATTGGGCATGTTCGTTGCGAAAAAAACAAGACGCAACTTCGGAAGCACAAGTGGTGCATTGTATGCACCCCAAAACCCGATCTCACAACGTGTACCTCCCGGCAACGGAATCGCGCGAAACCACCCAGAAACTTAGTTTTGGGCCTAAAGAAGTGGATTGGGCATGTTCGTTGCGAAAAACAAGACGCAACTTCGGTAAGCACAAAGTGGTGCATTGTATGCACCCCAAAACCCGATCTCACAACGTGTACCTCCCGGCAACGGAATCGCACGAAACCACCCAGAAACTTAGTTTTGGGCCTAAAGAAGTGGATTGGGCATGTTCGTTGCGAAAAAAGCAAGACGCATACTTCGGAAGCATAAAGTGGTGGCATTGTATGCACCCCAAAACCCGATCTCACAACGGGTACCTCCCGGCAACGGAATCGCGCGAAACCACCCAGAAACTTAGTTTTGGGCCTAAAAAGTGGATTGCGCAATTTCATTGCGAAAAACAAGACGCAACTTCGGAAGCATAAAGTGGTGCATTTTATGCACCCCAAAACCCGATCTCAGCAACTTGTACCACCCGGCAACGGAATCGCGCGAAACCACCCAGAAACTTAGTTTTGGGCCTAAAGAAGTGGATTGGGCATGTTCGTTGCGAAAAAACAAGATGCAACTTCGGTAAGCACAAAGTGGTGCATTGTATGCACCCCAAAACACGATCTCACAACGGGTACCTCCCGGAACGGAATCGCGCGAAACCACCAGAAACTTAGTTTTTGGCCTAAAGAAGTGGATTGGGCATGTTCGTTGCGAAAAAAACAAGACGCAACTTCGGAAGCACATAAGTGGTGGCATTTATGCCCCCCAAAACCCGATCTCACAACTGTACCTCCCGGCAACTGAAATCGCGCGAAACCACCCAGAAAACTAGTTTTGGGCCTAAAAGAAGTGGATTGGGGCATGTTCGTTGCGAAAACAAGACGCAACTTCGGAAGCACAAAGTGGTGCATTGTATGCACCCCAAAACCCGATCTCACAACGGGTACCTCCCGGCAACGGAATCAGCGAAACCACCAAGAAACTAGTTTGGGCCTAAAGAAGTGGATTGGGCAGTTCGTTGCGAAAAAACAAGACGCAACTTCGGAAGCACAAAGTGGGTGCATTTTATGCACCCCAAAACCCGATCTCACCAACTGTACCTCCCGGCACATGGAATCGCGAGAAACCACCCAGAAACTTAGTTTTGGGCCTAAAGAAGTGGATTGGGCATGTTCGTTGCGAAAAAACAAGACGCAACTTCGGTAGCATAAAGTGGTGCATTGTATGCGCCCCAAAACCTGATCTCACAACGGGTACCTCCCGGCAACGGAATCGCGCGAAACCACCCAGAAACTTAGTTTTAGGCCTAAAAAAGTGGATTGGGCAAGATCGTTGCGAAGACAAGACGCAACTTCGGAGGCACAAGTGGTGCATTTTATGCACCCCAAAACCCGATCTCACAACTTGTACCTCCCGGCAACGGAATCGCGAGAAACCACCCAGAAACTTAGTTTTGGGCCTAAAGAAGTGGATTGGGCATGTTCGTTGCGAAAAAACAAGACGCAACTTCGGTAGCACAAAGTGGTGCATTGTATGCACCCCAAAACCCGATCGCACAACGGGTACCTCCCGGCAACGGAATCGCGCGAAACCACCCAGAAACTTAGTTTTGGGCCTAAAGAAGTGGATTGGGCATGTTCGTTGCGAAAAAACAAGACGCAACTTCGGAAGCATAAAGTGGTGCATTGTATGCACCCCAAAACCCGATCTCACAACGGGTACCTCCCGGCAACGGAATCACGCGAAACCACCCTAGAAACTTAGTTTTGGGCCTAAAGAAGTGGATTGGGCAAGTTCGTTGCGAAAAAACAAGACGCAACTTCGGAAGCACAAAGTGGTGCATTGTATGCACCCCAAAACCCGATCTCACAACTGGTACCTCCCGGCAACGGAATCGCTGCGAAACCACCATAGAAACTTAGTATTGGGCCTAAAGAAGTGGATTGGGCATGTTCGTTGCGAAAAACAAGACGCAACTTCGGAAGCACAAAGTGGTGCATTTTATGCACCCCAAACCCGATCTCACAACTTGTACCTCCCGGCAACGGAATCGCGCGAAACCACCCAGAAACTTAGTTTTGGGCCTAAAGAAGTGGATTGGGCATGTTCGTTGCGAAAAAACAAGACGCAACTTCGGAAGCATAAAGTGGTGCATTGTATGCACCCCAAAACCCGATCTCACAACGGGTACCTCCCGGCAACGGAATCGCGCAAAACCACCCTAGAAACTTAGTTTTGGGCCTAAAGAAGTGGATTGGGCAAGTTCGTTGCGAAAAAACAAGACGCAACTTCGGTAGCACAAAGTGGTGCATTTTATGCACCCCAAAACCCGATATCACAACTTGTACCTCCCGGCAACGGAATCGCGCGAAACCACCTAGAAACATTGTTTTGGGCCTAAAGAAGTGGATTGGGCATGTTCGTTGCGAAAAAGAAGACGCAATTCGGTAAGCACAAAGTGGTGCATTGTATGCACCCCAAAACCCGATCTCACAACGGGTACCTCCCGGCAACGGAATCGCGCGGAAACCACCCAGAAACTTAGTTTTGGGCCTAAAGAAGTGGATTGGGCATGTTCGTTGCGAAAAACAAGACTCATCTTCGGAAGCATAAAGTGGTGGATTGTATGCACCCCAAAACCGATCTCACAACTGGTACCTCCCGGCAACGGAATCGGGCGAAACCACCCAGAAACTTAGTTTTGGGCCTAAAGAAGTGGATTGGGTCATGTTCGTTGCGAAAAAACAAGACGCAACTTCGGTAAGCATAAAGTGGTGCATTGTATGCACCCCAAAACCCGATCTCACAACGGGTACCTCCCGGCAACGGAAATCGCCGAAACCACCCAGAAACTTAGTTTTGGGCCTAAAGAAAGTGGATTGGGCAATTTCAGTTGCGAAAAACAAGACGCAACTTCGGAAGCATAAAGTGGTGCATTGTATGCCACCCCAAACCCGAGCTCACAAACGGGTACCTACTGGTAACGGAATCGCGAGAAACCACCCAGAAACTAGTTTTGGGCCGCAAGAAGTGGATTGTGCATGTTCGTTGTGAAAAAACAAGACGCAACTTAGGAAGACAAGTCGGTGCATTTTATGACCCAAAACACGATATAACAACTTGTACCTCCGGCAACGGCATCGCACGAAACCACCAAGAAACATTGTGTTGGGCCTAAAGAAGTGGATTGGGCATGTTCGTTGCGAAACAACAAGACGCAACTTCGGAAGCACAAAGTGGTGCATTTTATGCATCCCAAAGCCCGATCTCACAACTTGTACCTCCCGGCAAGGGAATCGCGCGGAAACCCACCCAGAAACTTAGTTTTGGGCCTAAAGAAGTGGATTGGGCATGTTCGTTGCGAAAAAACAAGACGCAACTTCGGAAGCATAAAGTGGTGCATTGTATGCACCCCAAAACCCGATCTCACAACGGGTACCTCCCGGCAACGGAATCGCGCGAAACCACCTAGAAACTTAGTTTTGGGCCTAAAGAAGTAGATTTGGCATGTTCGTTGCCACAAACAAGACGCAACTTTGGAAGCACAAAGTGGGTGCATTTTATGCACCCAAAACCCGATCTCACAAGTTGTATCCTCCCGGCTACAGAATCGCGCGAAACCACCCAGAAACATTAGTTTTGGGCCTAAAGAAGTGGATTGGGCATGTTTCGTTGCTGAAAAAACAAGACGCAACTTCGGTAGCATAAAGTGGTGCATTTGTGCGCCCCAAAACCTGATCTCCCAACGGGTACCTCCCGGCAACGGAATCGCGCGAAACCACCCAGAAACTTAGTTTTGGCCTAAAAAGTGGATTGGGCATCGTTGCGAAACAAGACGCAACTTCGGAGCACAAGTGGTGCATTTTATGCACCCCAAAACGATCTCACAACTTGTACCACCCGGCAACGGAATCGCGAGAACCACCCAGAAACTTAGTTTTGGGCCTAAAGAAGTGGATTGGGCATGTTCGTTGCGAAAAAACAAGACGCAACTTCGGAGCACAAAGTGGTGCATTGTATGCACCCCAAAACCCGATCTCACAACGGGTACCTCCCGGCAACGGAATCGCGCGAAACCACCCAGAAACTTAGTTTTGGGCCTAAAGAAGTGGATTGGCATGTTCGTTGCCAAAAAACAAGACGCAACTTCGGAAGCACAAAGTGGGGCATTTTATGCACCCCAAAACCCGATCTCACAACTTGTACCTCCCGGGCTACGAATCGCGCGAAACCACCCAGAAACTTAGTTTTGGGCCTAAAGAAGTGGATTGGGCATGTTCGTTGCGAAAAACAAGACGCAACTTCGGTAAGCATAAAGTGGTGCATTGTATGCGGCCCCAAAAACCTGATCTCACAACGGGTACCTCCCGGCAACGGAATCGCGCGAAACCACTCAGAAACTTAGTTTTGGGCCTAAAAAGTGGATTGGGCAAGTTCGTTGCGAAAACAAGACGCAACTTCGGAAGCACAAGGTGGTGCATTTTATGCACCACAAAACCCGATCTCACAACTTGTACCACCCGGCAACGGAATCGCGAGAAACCACCCAGAAACTTAGTTTTGGGCCTAAAGAAGTGGATTGGGCAGTTCGTTGCGAAAAAACAAGACGCAACTTCGGAAGCACAAAGTGGTGCATTGTATGCACCCCATAACCCAATCTCACAATGGGTACCTTCCGGCAACGGAATCGCGCGAAACCACCCAGAAACTTAGTTTTGGCCTAAAGAAGTGGATTGGCATGTTCGTTGCGAAAAAACAAGACGCAACTTCGGAAGCATAAAGTGGTGCATTGTATGAACCCCAAAACATCTCACAACGGGTACCTCCCGGCATGAATCGCGCGAAACCACCCAGAAACTTAGTTTTGGGCCTAAAGAAGTGGATTGGGCAAGTTCGTTGCGAAAAAACAAGACGCAACTTCGGACACAAAGTGGTGCATTTTATGCACCCCAAAACCCGATCTCAACAACTTGTACCTCCCGGCAATGGAATCGCGCGAAACCACCCAGAAACATTGTTTTGGGCCTAAAGAAGTGGATTGGGCATGTTCGTTGCGAAAAACAAGACACAACTTCGGAAGCACAAAGTGCATTATGCACCCTAAAACCCGATCTCACAACGGGTACCTCCCGGCAACGGAATCACGAAACCACCAAAACTTAGTTTGGGCCTAAAGAAGTGGATTGGGCATGTTCGTTGCGAAAAAACAAGACGCAACTTCGGAAGCACAAAGTGGTGCATTTATGCACCCAAAACCCGATCTCACAACTTGTACCTCCCGGCAAGGAATCGCGCGAAACCACCCAAAACTTAGTTTTGGGCCTAAAGAAGTGGATTGGGCATGTTGTTGCGAAAAAACAAGACGCAACTTCGGAAGCATAAAGTGGTGCATTGTATGCACCCCAAAACCCGATCTCACAACGGGTACCTCCCGGCAACGGAATCGCGC
>NW_024376771.1:0-24145 GCF_016808335.1 Panicum virgatum
ATGCACCCAAATAGTATGAACGCACAAACATCAGTTTAGGGTCCAATGGGGTGGATCGGGTGCGTTTGTTGCGAAAAATTCCGACGCGACTTCGTGGCACGAACTTTGCACAGTTCGGCCCGTTTGCACGAGTTTCGTAAGGCAACCAAACGGTCTCAAATGCACCCAAATAGTGTGGAACGTACCCAACATCAGTTTAGTGTCCTATAAGGTGGATCGGGTGCATTCGTTGCGAAAAATTCCGACGCGACTTCGTGGCACAAACATTTGCACTAGTTCGGCCTGTTTTGCACGAGTTTCGTAAGGCAACCAAACGGTCCCAAATGCACCCAAATAGTACAAAACGCAGCAAAACGTTAGTTTAGGGTCCATTTCGGTTGTATTCGTTGAAAAAAATTCCGACGCGACTTCGTGGCATGAACTTTTGCACTAGGTCGTCCCGTTTTGCACCGAGTTCTATAAGGCAACCAAACGGTACCAAATCCACCCAAATAGTACGAACGCACCAACACGTCAGTTAGTGTCCTATAAGGTGGATCTGGTGCGTTTGTTGCGAAAAATACCGACGCGCTTCTTCGTGGCACCAACTTTTGCACTAGTTTTGCCCGTTTTGTACCGAGTTTCCGTAAGGCAACCAAACGGTCCCAAATGCACCCAAATAGTACGGAACACACCAAAACATCAGTTTAGTGTCCTATAGGACCGGGTGCGTTCGTTGTGAAAATTCTGACGCAACTTCGTGGCACAAACTTTTGCACTAGTTCTGCCCGTTTGCACCGAGTTTTGTAAGGCGACCAAATGGTCTCAAATGCACCCAAATAGTATGGAACGCACCAAAACGTCAGTTTAGTGTCCTATAAGGTGGATCGGGTGCGTTTGTTGCGAAAAATTCCAACACGACTTCGTGGCACGAACTTTTGCACTAGTTTTTGCCCGTTTTTGTACCGAGTTCCGTAAGGCAACCAAACGGTCCCCAAATGCACCCAAATAGTATGGAACGCACCATAAACGTCAGTTTAGTGTCCTATAAGTGGACCGGGTGCGTTCGTTGCGAAAATTCTGACGCACTTCGTGGCACAACTTTTGCACTAGTTCTTGCCCGTTTTGCTACCGAGTTTCGTAGAGGCGACCAAATGGTCTCAAATGCACCCAAATATTATGGAACGCACCAAAACGTTAGTTTAGTGTCCTATAAGGTGGATCGGGTGCATTCATTGCGAAAAATTCCGACACGACTTCGTGGCACGAAACTTTTGCACTAGTTCGGCCCGTTTTGCATCGTGTTTCGTAAGGCAACCAAACGGTCCCAAATGCACCCTAAATAGTACGAAACAGAGCAAAATGTCTGTTAGGGTCCAATGGGGTGGATCAGGTGCGTTTGTTGCGAAAAAATTCCGACGCGACTTCGTGGCACGAACTTTTTGCACTAGTTCGGCCCGTTTTGCACAGAGTTTGGTAAGGCAACCAAACGGTCCCAAATACACCCAAATAGTACAAAAACACACCAAAACGTCAATTTAGGGTCCAATTGGGTGGATCGGCTGCGTTCATTTCGAAAAATTCCGATGCGACTTCGTGGCACGAACTTTCGCACTAGTTTGGCCAGTTTTGCACCAAATTCCGTAAGTCAACCTAACGGTCCCAAAGGCACCCAAATAGTACAAAACGAACCAAATTAATCAGTTTAGGGTCCAATGGGGTGGATCGGGTGCGTTCATAGCGAAAACTTCCGACGCAACTTCGTGGCACGAACTTTTTGCCTTAGTTTGGCCCGTTTTGCACCGAGTTTCGTAAGTCAACCAAACAGTCCCAAATGCACTCAAATAGTACGAAACGCAGCAAAATGTCAATTTAGGGTCCAATGGGGTGGATCGGGTGCATTTGTTGCGAAAAATACCGACGCGACTTCGTGGCACGAACTTTTGCACTAGTTCGACCCGTTTTGCACTGAGTTTCGTAAGACAACCAAACAGTCCCAAATGCACCCAAATAGTACAAAACGCACCCAAATGTCAGTTTAGGGTCCGATGGGGTGGATCGGGTGCGTTCGATGCGAAAAATTCCGACGCGACTTAGTGGCACGAACTTTTGCACTAGTTCGGCCAGTTCTGCACCGAGTTTCGTAAAGCAACCAAACAGTCTCAAATGCACCCAAATAGTATGGAACACACCAAAACGTCAGTTTAGTGTCCTATAAGGTGGATCGGGTGCATTCGTTGCGAAAAATTCCAATGTGACTTCGTGGCACGAACTTTTGCACTAGTTCGGCCCGTTTTGCACCGTGTTTCGTAAGGCAACAAAACGGTCCCAAATGCACCCAAATAGTACGAAATGTAGCAAAACATCAGTTTAGGGTCCAATGGGGTGGATTGGGTGCGTTTGTTGCGAAAAATTCCGACGCGACTTCGTGGCACGAACTTTTGCACAAGTTCGGCCTGATTTGCACCGAGTTCTGTAAGGCAACCAAACGGTCTCAAATGCGTCCAAATAGTGTGGAACGCACCAAAACATCAGTTTAGTGGTATATAAGGTGGATCGGGTGCATTCGTTGCGAAAAATTTCGACGCGACTTCGTGGCACGAACTTTTGCACTAATTCGTCCCGTTTTGTACCGAGTTCCGTAAGGCAACCAAACGGTACCAAATCCACCCAAATAGTACGAAACGCACCAACACGTCAGTTTAGTGTCCTATAAGGTGGATCGGGTGCAGTTCGTTGCGGAAAAATTCCGACGCGACTTCGTGGCACAAACTTTTGCACTAGTTTTGCCCGTTTTGCACCGAGTTCCGTAAGGAAACCAAACGGTCCCAAATGCATCCAAATAGTACGGAACACACCAAAACATCAGTTTAGTGTCCTATAAGGTGGATCGGGTGCGTTCGTTGCGAAAATTCCGATGCGACTTCGTGGCACAAACTTTTGCACTAGTTCGGCCCGTTTTGCACCGAGTTTCGTAAGGCAACCTAAATGGTCTCAAATGCACCCAATAGTATGGAACGCACCAAAATGTCAGTTTAGTGTCCTATAAGGTGGATCGGGTGCATTCGTTGCAGAAAATTCCGACGCGACTTCGTGACACGAACTTTTGCACTAGTTCGGCCCGTTTTGCACCGTGTTTCGTAAGGCAACCAAACGGTCCCAAATGCACCCAAATAGTACGAAACGCAGCAAAATGTCAGTTTAGGGTCCATTGGAGTGGATCGGGTGCATTTGTTGTGAAAAAGTCCGACACGACTTCGTGGCACGAACTTTTGAACTAGTTCGGCCCGTTTGCAGGGAGTTCGGTAAGGCAACCAAACGGTCCCAAATACACACAAATATCACGAAACACACCAAAATGTCAATTTAGGGTCCAATGGTGCGGATTGGCTACCTTCATTGCGAAAAATTCCGACGCGACTTCGTGGCACGAACTTTCACATTAGTTCGGCCCGTTTTGCACCGAGTTCCGTAAGGCAACCAAACAGTCCCAAATCTACCCAAATAGTATGAAACTCACGAAAATGTCAGTTTAGTGTCCTATAATGTGGATCAGGTGCGTTCGTTGCAAAAAATTCCGATGCGACTTCGTGGCACGCACTTTTGCACTAGCGCGGCCCGTTTTGCACCGAGTTTCGTAAGGCAACCAAACGGTCTCAAATGCACCCAAATAGTATGGAACACACTAAAACGTCAGTTTAGTGTCCTATAAGGTGGATCAGGTGCATTCGTTGCCAAAAATTCCGACGCGACTTCGTGGCACAAACGTTTGCACTAGTTCGGCCTGTTTCGCAGCGAGTTTTGTAAGGCAACCAAATGGTCCCAAATGCACCCAAATAGTACAAAACACAGCAAAACGTTAGTTTAGGGTCCGTTGGGGTGGATCGGGTGCGTTCGTTGCGAAAAATACC
Organism: Panicum virgatum; assembly: GCF_016808335.1. NCBI lineage: Eukaryota > Viridiplantae > Streptophyta > Magnoliopsida > Poales > Poaceae > Panicum > Panicum virgatum. The sequence goes on from NW_024376771.1 coordinate 3,891, forward strand.
GACGGACTTCGTGGCACAAACTTTTGCACTAGTTTTGCCCGTTTTGCACCGAGTTCCGTAAGGCAACCAAACGGTCCCAAATGCACCCAAATAGTACGGAACGCACCAAAACGTCAGTTTAGTGTCCTATAAGGTGGACCGAGTGCGTTCGTTGCGAAAATTCCGACGCGACTTCGTGGCACGAACTTTTGCACTAGTTCGGCCCGTACTGCAACGAGTTTCGTAAGGCAACCAAACAGTCTCAAATGCACCCAAATAGTATGGAACACACCAAAACATCAGTTTAGTGTCCTATAAGGTGGATCAGGTGCATTCGTTGCGAAAAATTCCGACGCGACTTCGGGGCACGAACTTTTGCACTAGTTCGGCCCGTTTTGCACCGTGTTTTGTAAGGCAACCAAACGGTCCCAAATGCACCCAAATAGTATGAAACGCAGCAAAACATCAGTTTAGGGTCCAATGGGGTGGATCGGGTGCAGTTTGTTGCGAAAAATTCCGACGCGACTTCGTGGCACGAACTTTTGCACAAGTTCGGCCCGATTTGCACCGAGATCCGTAAGGCAACCAAACGGTCTCAAATGCACCCAAATAGTGTGGAACGTACCCAAACATCAGTTTAGTGTCCTATAAGGTGGATCGGGTGCATTCGTTGCGAAAAATTCCGACGCGACTTCGTGGCACAAACATTTGCACTAGTTCGGCCTGTTTTGCACCGAGTTTCGTAAGGCAACCAAACGGTCCCAAATGCACCCAAATAGTACAAAACGCAGCAAAACATTAGTTTAGGGTCCATTTCGGTTGTATTCGTTGAAAAAAATTCCGACGCGACTTCGTGGCATGAACTTTTGCACTAGGTCGTCCCGTTTTGCACCGAGTTCTATAAGGCAACCAAACGGTACCAAATCCACCCAAATAGTACGAAACGCGCCAACACGTCAGTATAGTGTCCTATAAGTTGGATCTGGTGCGTTTGTTGCGAAAAATACCGACGCGACTTCGTGGCACCAACTTTTGCACTAGTTTTGCCCGTTTTGTACCGAGTTCCGTAAGGCAACCAAACGGTCCCAAATGCACCCAAATAGTACGGAACACACCAAAACGTCAGTTTAGTGTCCTATAAGGTGGACCGGGTGCGTTCGTTGCGAAAATTCTGACGCAACTTCGTGGCACAAACTTTTGCACTAGTTCTGCCCGTTTTGCACCGAGTTTTGTAAGGCGACCAAATGGTCTCAAATGCAACCAAATAGTATGGAACGCACCAAAACGTCAGTTTAGTGTCCTATAAGGTGGATCGGGTGCGTTTGTTGCGAAAAATTCCAACACGACTTCGTGGCACGAACTTTTGCACTAGTTTTGCCCGTTTTGTACCGAGTTCCGTAAGGCAACCAAACGGTCCCAAATGCACCCAAATAGTATGGAACGCACCATAACGTCAGTTTAGTGTCCTATAAGGTGGACCGGGTGCGTTCGTTGCGAAAATTCTGACGCAACTTCGTGGCACAAACTTTTGCACTAGTTCTGCCCGTTTTGCACCGAGTTTCGTAAGGCGACCAAATGGTCTCAAATGCACCCAAATATTATGGAACGCACCAAAACGTTAGTTTAGTGTCCTATAAGGTGGATCGGGTGCATTCGTTGCGAAAAATTCCGACACGACTTCGTGGCACGAACTTTTGCACTAGTTCGGCCCGTTTTGCATCGTGTTTGTAAGGCAACCAAACGGTCCCAAATGCACCCAAATAGTACGAAACAGAGCAAAATGTATGTTTAGGGTCCAATGGCGTGGATCAGGTGCGTTTGTTGCGAAAAATTCCGACGCGACTTCGTGGCACGAACTTTTGCACTAGTTCGGCACGTTTTGCACAGAGTTTGGTAAGGCAACCAAACGGTCCCAAATACACCCAAATAGTACAAAACACACCAAAACGTCAATTTAGGGTCCAATTGGGTGGATCGGCTGCGTTCATTTCGAAAAAATTCCGATGCGACTTCGTGGCACGAACTTTCGCACTAGTTTGGCCAGTTTTGCACCAAATTCCGTAAGTCAACCTAACGGTCCCAAAGGCACCCAAATAGTACAAAACGCACCAAATTAATCAGTTTAGGGTCCAATGGGGTGGATCGGGTGCGTTCATAGCGAAAAATTCCGACGCAACTTCGTGGCACGAACTTTTGCCTTAGTTTGGCCCGTTTTGCACCGAGTTTCGTAAGTCAACCAAACAGTCCCAAATGCACTCAAATAGTACGAAACGCAGCAAAATGTCAATTTAGGGTCCAATGGGGTGGATCGGGTGCATTTGTTGCGAAAAATACCGACGCGACTTCGTGGCACGAACTTTTGCACTAGTTCGACCCGTTTTGCACTGAGTTTCGTAAGACAACCAAACAGTCCCAAATGCACCCAAATAGTACAAAACGCACCCAAATGTCAGTTTAGGGTCCGATGGGGTGGATCGGGTGCGTTCGATGCGAAAAATTCCGACGCGACTTAGTGGCACGAACTTTTACACTAGTTCGGCTAGTTCTGCACCGAGTTTCGTAAGGCAACCAAACAGTCTCAAATGCACCCAAATAGTATGGAACACACCAAAACGTCAGTTTAGTGTCCTATAAGGTGGATCGGGTACATTCGTTGCGAAAAATTCCGACGCGAATTCGTGGCACGAACTTTTGCACTAGTTCGGCCCGTTTTGCACCGTGTTTCGTAAGGCAACCAAACGGTCACAAATGCACCCAAATAGTATGGAACGCACCAAAACGTCAGTTTAGTGTCCGTATAAGGTGGATCGGGTGCATTCGTTGCCAAAAATTCCGACGCGACTTCGTGGCACAAACTTTGCACTAGTTCGGCCTATTTTGCACCGAGTTTCGTAAGGCAACGAAACGGTCCCAAATGCACCCAAATAGTACAAAACGCGGCAAAACGTTAGTTTAGGGTCTATTGTGGTGGATCAGGTGCGTTCATAGCTAAAAATTCCGACGCGACTTCGTGGCACGAACTTTTGCACTAGTTTCGGCCTGATTTGCACCGAGTTCAAGTAAGGCAACCAAACGGTCTCAAATGCACCCAAATAGTATCGAACGCACCAAAACATCAGTTTATCTATAAGGTGGATCGGTTGCATTCATAGCAAAAAATTCCGACGCGACTTCGTGGCACGAACTTTTGCACTAGGTCGTCCCGTTTTGCACCGAGTTCTATAAGGCAACCAAACGGTACCAAATCCACCCAAATAGTATGAAACGTACCAACACGTCAGTTTAGTGTCCTATAAGGTGGATCGGGTGCGTTTGTTGCAAAAAATACCGACGCGACTTCGTGGCACGAACTTTTGCACTAGTTTTGCCCGTTTGTACCGAGTTCCGTAAGGCAACCAAACAGTCCCAAATGCACCCAAATAGTACGGAACGCACCAAAACGTCAGTTTAGTGTCCTATAAGGTGGACCGGGTGCGTTCGTTGCGAAAATTCTGACGCAACTTCATGGCACAAACTTTTGCACTAGTTTTGCCCATTTTGCACCGAGTTTCGTAAGGCAACCAAATGGTCTCAAATGCACCCAAATAGTATGGAACGCACGAAAACATCAGTTTAGTGTCCTGTAAGGTGGATCGGGTGCATTCGTTGCGAAAAATTCTGACACGACTTCGTGGCACGAACTTTTGCACTAGTTCGGCCCGTTTTGCACCGAGTTTCGTAAGGCAACCAAACAGTCTAAAATGCACCCAAATAGTATGGAACACACCAAAACGTCAGTTTAGTGTCCTATAAGGTGGATCGGGTGCATTCGTTGCAAAAAATTACGATGTGACTTCGTGGCACGGAACTTTTGCACTAGTTCGGCCCGTTTTGCACCGTGTTTCGTAAGGCAACAAAACGGTCCCAAATGCACCCAAATAGTACGAAACGTAGCAAAACATCAGTTTAGGGTCCAATGGGGTGGATTGGGTGCGTTTGTTGCGAAAAATTCCGACGCGACTTCGTGGCACGAACTTTTGCGCAAGTTCGGCCCGATTTGCACCGAGTTCTGTAAGGCAACCAAACGGTCTCAAATGCATCCAAATAGTGTGGAATGCACCAAAACATCAGTTTAGTGGTATATAAGGTGGATCGGGTGCATTTGTTGCGAAAAATTCCGACGCGACTTCGTGGCACGAACTTTTGCACTAGTTCGTCCCGTTTTGTACCGAGTTCCGTAAGGCAACCAAACGGTACCAAATCCACCCAAATAGTACGAAACGCACCAACACGTCAGTTTAGTGTCCTATAAGGTGGATCGGGTGCGTTCGTTGCGAAAAATTCCGACGCGACTTCGTGGCACAAACTTTTGCACTAGTTTTGCCCGTTTTGCACCGAGTTCCGTAAGGAAACCAAACGGTCCCAAATGCATCCAAATAGTACGGAACACACCAAAACATCAGTTTAGTGTCCTATAAGGTGGATCGGGTGCGTTCGTTGCGAAAATTCCGATGCGACTTCGTGGCACAAACTTTTGCACTAGTTCGGCCCGTTTTGCACCGAGTTTCGTAAGGCAACCAAACGGTCTCAAATGCACCCAATAGTATGGAACGCACCAAAATGTCAGTTTAGTGTCCTATAAGGTGGATCGGGTGCATTCGTTGCAAAAAATTCCGACGCGACTTCGTGACACGAACTTTTGCACTAGTTCGGCCCGTTTTGCACCGTGTTTCGTAAGGCAACCAAACGGTCCCAAATGCACCCAAATTGTACGAAACGCAGCAAAATGTCAGTTTAGGGTCCATTGGAGTGGATCGGGTGCATTTGTTGTGAAAAAGTCCGACACTACTTCGTGACACGAACTTTTGAACTAGTTCGGCCCGTTTTGCATGGAATTTGGTAAGGCAACCAAACGGTCCCAAATACACACAAATATCACGAAACACACCAAAATGTCAATTTAGGGTCCAATGGTGCAGATTGGCTGCCTTCATTGCGAAAAATTCCGACGCGACTTCGTGGCACGAACTTTCACATTAGTTCGGCCCGTTTTGCACCGAGTTCCGTAAGGCAACCAAACGGTCCCAAATCTACCCAAATAGTATGAAACGTACAAAAATGTCAGTTTAGTGTCCTATAATGTGGATCAGGTGCGTTCGTTGCAAAAAATTCCGATGCGACTTCGTGGCACGCACTTTTGCACTAGCGCGGCCCGTTTTGCACCGAGTTTCGTAAGGCAACCAAACGGTCTCAAATGCACCCAAATAGTATGGAACACACTAAAACGTCAGTTTAGTGTCCTATAAGGTGGATCAGGTGCATTCGTTGCCAAAAATTCCGACGCGACTTCGTGGCACAAACGTTTGCACTAGTTCGGCCTGTTTCGCACCGAGTTTTGTAAGGCAACCAAATGGTCCCAAATGCACCCAAATAGTACAAAACGCAGCAAAACGTTAGTTTAGGGTCCGTTGGGGTGGATCGGGTGCGTTCGTTGCGAAAAATACCGACGGACTTCGTGGCACAAACTTTTGCACTAGTTTTGCCCGTTTTGCACCGAGTTCCGTAAGGCAACCAAACGGTCCCAAATGCACCCAAATAGTACGGAACGCACCAAAACGTCAGTTTAGTGTCCTATAAGGTGGACCGAGTGCGTTCGTTGCGAAAATTCCGACGCGGCTTCGTGGCACGAACTTTTGCACTAGTTCGGCCCGTACTGCAACGAGTTTCGTAAGGCAACCAAACAGTCTCAAATGCACCCAAATAGTATGGAACACACCAAAACATCAGTTTAGTGTCCTATAAGGTGGATCAGGTGCATTCGTTGCGAAAAATTCCGAAGCGACTTCGGGGCACGAACTTTTGCACTAGTTCGGCCCGTTTTGCACCGTGTTTTGTAAGGCAACCAAACGGTCCCAAATGCACCCAAATAGTATGAAACGCAGCAAAACATCAGTTTAGGGTCCAATGGGGTGGATCGGGTGCGTTTGTTGCGAAAAATTCCGACGCGACTTCGTGGCACGAACTTTTGCACAAGTTCGGCCCGATTTGCACCGAGTTCCGTAAGGCAACCAAACGGTCTCAAATGCACCCAAATAGTGTGGAACATACCCAAATATCAGTTTAGTGTCCTATAAGGTGGATCGGGTGCATTCGTTGCGAAAAATTCCGACGCGACTTCGTGGCACAAACATTTGCACTAGTTCGGCCTGTTTTGCACCGAGTTTCGTAAGGCAACCAAACGGTCCCAAATGCACCCAAATAGTACAAAACGCAGCAAAAATTAGTTTAGGGTCCATTTCGGTTGTATTCGTTGAAAAACATTCCGACGCGACTTCGTGGCACGAACTTTTGCACTAGGTCGTCCCGTTTTGCACCGAGTTCTATAAGGCAACCAAACGGTACCAAATCCACCCAAATAGTACGAAACGCGCCAACACATCAGTATAGTGTCCTATAAGGTGGATCTGGTGCGTTTGTTGCGAAAAATACCGACGCGACTTCGTGGCACCAACTTTTGCACTAGTTTTGCCCGTTTTTGTACCGAGTTCCGTAAGGCAACCATACGGTCCCAAATGCACCCAAATAGTACGGAACACACCAAAACGTCAGTTTAGTGTCCTATAAGGTGGACCGGGTGCGTTCGTTGCGAAAATTCTGACGCAACTTCGTGGCACAAACTTTTGCACTAGTTCTGCCCGTTTTGCACCGAGTTTCGTAAGGCGACCAAATGGTCTCAAATGCACCCAAATATTATGGAACGCACCAAAACGTTAGTTTAGTGTCCTATAAGGTGGATCGGGTGCATTCGTTGCGAAAAATTCCGACACGACTTCGTGGCACGAACTTTTGCACTAGTTCGGCCCGTTTTGCATCGTGTTTCGTAAGGCAACCAAACGGTCCCAAATGCACCCAAATAGTACGAAACAGAGCAAAATGTCTGTTTAGGGTCCAATGGGGTGGATCAGGTGCGTTTGTTGCGAAAAATTCCGACGCGACTTCGTGGCACGAACTTTTGCACTAGTTCGGCCCGTTTTGCACAGAGTTTTGTAAGGCAACCAAACGGTCCCAAATACACTCAAATAGTACAAAACACACCAAAACGTCAATTTAGGGTCCAATTGGGTGGATCGGCTGCGTTCATTTCGAAAAATTCCGATGCGACTTCGTGGCACGAACTTTCGCACTAGTTTGGCCAGTTTTGCACCAAATTCCGTAAGTCAACCTAACGGTCCCAAAGGCACCCAAATAGTACAAAACGCACCAAATTAATCAGTTTAGGGTCCAATGGGGTGGATCGGGTGCGTTCATAGCGAAAAATTCCGACGCAACTTCGTGGCACGAACTTTTGCCTTAGTTTGGCCCGTTTTGCACCGAGTTTCGTAAGGCAACCAAACAGTCCCAAATGCACTCAAATAGTACGAAACGCAGCAAAATGTCAATTTAGGGTCCAATGGGGTGGATCGGGTGCATTTGATGCGAAAAATACCGACGCGACTTCGTGGCACGAACTTTTGCACTAGTTCGACCCGTTTTGCACTGAGTTTCGTAAGACAACCAAACAGTCCCAAATGCACCCAAATAGTACAAAACACACCCAAATGTCAGTTTAGGGTCCGATGGGGTGGATCGGGTGCGTTTGATGCGAAAAATTCCGACGCGACTTAGTGGCACGAACTTTTGCACTAGTTCGGCTAGTTCTGCACCGAGTTTCGTAAGGCAACCAAACAGTCTCAAATGCACCCAAATAGTATGGAACACACCAAAACGTCAGTTTAGTGTCCTATAAGGTGGATCGGGTACATTCGTTGCGAAAAATTCCGACGCGACTTCGTGGCACGAACTTTTGCATTAGTTCGGCCCGTTTTGCACCGTGTTTCGTAATGCAACCAAACGGTCACAAATGCACCCAAATAGTATGGAACGCACCAAAACGTCAGTTTAGTGTCCTATAAGGTGGATCGGGTGCATTCGTTGCCAAAAATTCCGACGCGAATTCGTGGCACAAACTTTTGCACTAGTTCGGCCTATTTTGCACCGAGTTTCGTAAGGCAACGAAACGGTCCCAAATGCACCCAAATAGTACAAAACGCAGCAAAACGTTAGTTTAGGGTCCATTGTGGTGGATCAGGTGCGTTCATAGCTAAAAATTCCGACGCGACTTCGTGGCACGAACTTTTGCACTAGTTCGGCCTGATTTGCACCGAGTTCAGTAAGGCAACCAAACGGTCTCAAATGCACCCAAATAGTATCGAACGCACCAAAACGTCAGTTTATCTATAAGGTGGATCGGTTGCATTCGTAGCAAAAAATTCCGACGCGACTTCGTGGCACGAACTTTTGCACTAGGTCGTCCCGTTTTGCACCGAGTTCTATAAGGCAACCAAACGGTACCAAATCCACCCAAATAGTATGAAACGTACCAACACGTCAGTTTAGTGTCCTATAAGGTGGATCGGGTGCGTTTGTTGCAAAAAATACCGACGCGACTTCGTGGCACGAACTTTTGCACTAGTTTTGCCAGTTTTGTACCGAGTTCCGTAAGGCAACCAAACAGTCCCAAATGCACCCAAATAGTACGGAACGCACCAAAACGTCAGTTTAGTATCCTATAAGGTGGACCGGGTGCGTTCGTTGCGAAAATTCTGACGCAACTTCATGGCACAAACTTTTGCACTAGTTTTGCCCATTTTGCACCGAGTTTCGTAAGGCAACCAAATGGTCTCAAATGCACCCAAATAGTATGGAACGCACGAAAACATCAGTTTAGTGTCCTGTAAGGTGGATCGGGTGCATTCGTTGCGAAAAATTCTGACACGACTTCGTGGCACGAACTTTTGCACTAGTTCGGCCCGTTTTGCACCGAGTTTCGTAAGGCAACCAAACAGTCTAAAATGCACCCAAATAGTATGGAACACACCAAAACGTCAGTTTAGTGTCCTATAAGGTGGATCGGGTGCATTCGTTGCGAAAAATTCCGATGTGACTTCGTGGCACGGACTTTTGCACTAGTTCGGCCCGTTTTGCACCGTGTTTCGTAAGGCAACAAAACGGTCCCAAATGCACCCAAATAGTACGAAACGTAGCAAAACATCAGTTTAGGGTCCAATGGGGTGGATTGGGTGCGTTTGTTGTGAAAAATTCCAACGCGACTTCGTGGCACGAACTTTTGCACAAGTTCGGCCCGATTTGCACCGAGTTCTGTAAGGCAACCAAACGGTCTCAAATGCATCCAAATAGTGTGGAACGCACCAAAACATCAGTTTAGTGGTATATAAGGTGGATCGGGTGCATTTGTTGCGAAAAATTCCGACGCGACTTCGTGGCACGAACTTTTGCACTAGTTCGTCCCGTTTTGTACCGAGTTCCGTAAGGCAACCAAACGGTACCAAATCCACCCAAATAGTACGAAACGCACCAACACGTCAGTTTAGTGTCCTATAAGGTGGATCGGGTGCGTTCGTTGCGAAAAATTCCGACGCGACTTCGTGGCACAAACTTTTGCACTAGTTTTGCCTGTTTTGCACCGAGTTCCGTAAGGAAACCAAACGGTCCCAAATGCATCCAAATAGTACGGAACACACCAAAACATCAGTTTAGTGTCCTATAAGGTGGATCGGGTGCGTTCGTTGCGAAAATTCCGATGCGACTTCGTGGCACAAACTTTTGCACTAGTTCGGCCCGTTTTGCACCGAGTTTCGTAAGGCAACCAAACGGTCTCAAATGCACCCAATAGTATGGAACGCACCAAAATGTCAGTTTAGTGTCCTATAAGGTGGATCGGGTGCATTCGTTGCAAAAAATTCGGACGCGACTTCGTGACACGAACTTTTGCACTAGTTCGGCCCGTTTTGCACCGTGTTTCGCAGCAAAATGTCAGTTTAGGGTCCATTGGAGTGGATCGGGTGCATTTGTTGTGAAAAAGTCCGACACGACTTCGTGGCACGAACTTTTGAACTAGTTCGGCCCGTTTTGCATGGAGTTCGGTAAGGCAACCAAACGGTCCCAAATACACACAAATATCACGAAACACACCAAAATGTCAATTTAGGGTCCAATGGTGCGGATTGGCTGCCTTCATTGCGAAAAATTCCGACGCGACTTCGTGGCACGAACTTTCACATTAGTTCGGCCCGTTTTGCACCGAGTTCCGTAAGGCAACCAAACGGTCCCAAATCTACCCAAATAGTATGAAACTCACGAAAATGTTAGTTTAGTGTCCTATAATGTGGATCAGGTGCGTTCGTTGCAAAAAATTCCGATGCGACTTCGTGGCACGCACTTTTGCACTAGCGCGGCCCGTTTTGCACCGAGTTTCGTAAGGCAACCAAACGGTCTCAAATGCACCCAAATAGTATGGAACACACTAAAACGTTAGTTTAGTGTCCTATAAGGTGGATCAGGTGCATTCGTTGCCAAAAATTCCGACGCGACTTCGTGGCACAAACGTTTGCACTAGTTCGGCCTGTTTCGCACCGAGTTTTGTAAGGCAACCAAATGGTCCCAAATGCACCCAAATAGTACAAAACGCAGCAAAACGTTAGTTTAGGGTCCAATGGGGTGGATCGGGTGCGTTCGTTGCGAAAAATACCGACGGACTTCGTGGCACAAACTTTTGCACTAGTTTTGCCCGTTTTGCACCGAGTTCTGTAAGGCAACCAAACGGTCCCAAATGCACCCAAATAGTACGGAACGCACCAAAACGTCAGTTTAGTGTCCTATAAGGTGGACCGGGTGCGTTCGTTGCGAAAATTCCGACGCGACTTCGTGGCACGAACTTTTGCACTAGTTCGGCCCGTCCTGCAACGAGTTTCGTAAGCCAACCAAACAGTCTCAAATGCACCCAAATAGTATGGAACACACCAAAACGTCAGTTTAGTGTCCTATAAGGTGGATCAGGTGCATTCGTTGCGAAAAATTCCGACACGACTTCGGGGCACGAACTTTTGCACTAGTTCGGCCCGTTTTGCACCGTGTTTTGTAAGGCAACCAAACGGTCCCAAATGCACCCAAATAGTATGAAACGCAGCAAAACATCAGTTTAGGGTCCAATGGGGTGGATCGGGTGCGTTGTTGCGAAAAATTACGACGCGACTTCGTGGCACGAACTTTTGCACAAGTTCGGCCCGATTTGCACCGAGTTCCGTAAGGCAACCAAACGGCCTCAAATGCACCCAAATAGGGTGGAACGTACCCAAACATCAGTTTAGTGTCCTATAAGGTGGATCGGGTGCATTCGTTGCGAAAAATTCCGACGCGACTTCGTGGCACAAACATTTGCACTAGTTCGGCCTGTTTTGCATCGAGTTTCGTAAGGCAACCAAACGGTCCCAAATGCACCCAAATAGTACAAAACACAGCAAAACGTTAGTTTAGGGTCCACTGGAGTGTATCGGGTGCGTTTGTTGCGAAAAATTCCGACGCGACTTCGTGGCACGAACTTTTGCACTAGGTCGTCCCGTTTTGCATGGAGTTCGGTAAGGCAACCAAACGGCACCAAATCCACCCAAATAGTACGAAATGCACCAACACGTCAGTTTAGTGTCCTATAAGGTGGATCGGGTGCGTTCGTTGCGAAAAATACCGCCGCGACTTCGTGCCACGAACTTTTGCACTAGTTCGGCCCGTTTTACACCGTGTTTCGTAAGGCAACCAAACGGTTCCAAATGCACCCAAATAGTACGAAACACAGCAAAACATCAATTTAGGGTCCACTGGAGTGGATCGGGTGCGTTTGTTGCGAAAAATTCCGACGCGACTTCGTGGCACGAACTTTTGCACTAGTTCGGCCCGTTTTGCACCGAGTTCCGTAAGGCAACCAAACGGTCCCAAATCCACCCAAATAGTATGAAACGCAGCAAAATGTCAGTTTGGTGTCCTATAAGGTGGATTGGGTGCGTTCGTTGCGAAAAATTCCGACGCGACTTCATGGCACGAACTTTTGAACTAGTTCGGCCCGTTATGCACCGAGTTCCGTAAGGCAACCAAACGGTCCCAAATCCACCCAAATAGTACGAAACGCACCAAAACGTCAGTTTAGTGTCCTATAAGGTGGATCAGGTGTGTTCGTTGCAGAAAATTCCGATGCGACTTCGTGGCACACACTTTTGCACTAGTGCGGCCTGTTTTGCACCAAGTTTCGTAAGGCAACCAAACGGTCTCAAATGCACCCAAATAGTATGGAACGCACCAAAACATCATTTTAGTGTCCTATAAGGTGGATCGGGTGCATTCGTTGCCAAAAATTCCGACGCGACTTCGTGGCACAACCTTTTGCACTAGTTCGGCCTGTTTTGCACCGAGTTTCGTAGGCAACCAAACAGTCCCAAATGCACCCAAATAGTACAAAACGCAGCAAAACGTTAGTTTAGGGTCCATTGGGGTGGATCGGGTGCATTCATAGCTAAAAATTCCGACGCGACTTCGTGGCACGAACATTTGCACTAGTTCGGCCTGAATTGCACCGAGTTTAGTAAGGCAACCAAACGGTCTCAAATGCACCCAAATAGTATCGAACACACCAAAACGTCAGTTTAGTGTCCTAAAAGGTGGATCGGGTACATTCATTGCAAAAAATTCCGACGCGACTTCGTGGCACGAACTTTTGCACTAGGTCGTCCCATTTTGTACTGAGTTCTGTAAGGCTACCAAACGGTCCCAAATCCACCTAAATAGTATGAAACGCAACAACACGTCAGTTTAGTGTCCTATAAGGTGGATCAGGTGCATTCGTTTCCGACACGACTTCGTGGCACGAACTTTCACACTAGTTCGGCCCGTTTTGCACCGAGTTCCGTAAGGCAACCAAACGGTCCCAAATCCACCCAAATAGTACGGAACGCACCAAAACGTCAGTTTAGTGTCCTATAAGGTGGACCGGGTGCGTTCGTTGCGAAAATTCCGACGCGACTTCGTGGCACGAACTTTTGCACTAGTTCGGCCCGTACTGCAACGAGTTTCGTAAGGCAACCAAACAGTCTCAAATGCACCCAAATAGTATGGAACACACCAAAACGTCAGTTTAGTGTCCTATAAGGTGGATCAGGTGCATTCGTTGCGAAAAAAATCCGACGCGACTTCGTGGCAAGAACTTTTGCACTAGTTCGGCCCGTTTTGCACCGTGTTTTGTAAGGCAACCAAACGGTCCCAAATGCACCCAAATAGTATGAAACGCAGCAAAACATCAGTTTAGGGTCCAATGGGGTGGATCGGGTGCGTTTGTTGCGAAAAATTCCGACGCGACTTCGTGGCACGAACTTTTGCACTAGTTCGGCCCGTACTGCAACGAGTTTCGTAAGGCAACCAAACAGTCTCAAATGCACCCAAATAGTATGGAACACACAAAAACGTCAGTTTAGTGTCCTATAAGGTGGATCAGGTGCATTCGTTGTGAAAAATTCCGACGCGACTTCGTGGCACGAACTTTTGCACTAGTTCGGCCCATTTTGCACCGTGTTTTGTAAGGCAACCAAACGGTCCCAAATGCACCCAAATAGTATGAAACGCAGCAAAACATCAGTTTAGGGTCCAATGGGGTGGATCGGGTGCGTTTGTTGCAAAAAATTCCGACGCGACTTCGTGGCACGAACTTTTGCACTAGTTCGGCCCGATTTGCACCGAGTTCCGTAAGGCAACCAAACGGTCTCAAATGCACCCAAATAGTGTGGAACGTACCCAAACATCAGTTTAGTGTCCTATAAGGTGGATCGGGTGCATTCGTTGCGAAAAATTCTGACTCGACTTCGTGGCACAAACATTTGCACTAGTTCGGCCTGTTTTGCACCGAGTTTCGTAAGGCAACCAAACGGTCCCAAATGCACCCAAATAGTACAAAACGCAGCAAAACGTTAGTTTAGGGTCCATTGTGGTGGATCAGGTGCGTTCATAGCTAAAAATTCCGACGCGACTTCGTGGCACGAACTTTTGCACTAGTTCGGCCCGTTTTACACCGTGTTTCGTAAGGCAACCAAACGGTCCCAAATGCACCCAAATAGTACGAAACACAGCAAAACGTCAGTTTAGGGTCCACTGGAGTGGATCGGGTGCGTTTGTTGCAAAAAATTCCGACGCGACTTCGTGGCACGAACTTTTGCACTAGTTCGGCCCGTTTTGCATGGAGTTCGGTAAGGCAACCAAACGGTCCAAAATACACCCAAATATCATGAAACACACGAAAATGTCAATTTAGGGTCCAATGGGGTGGATCGGCTGTGTTCGTTGCGGAAAATTCCGATGCGACTTCGTGGCACACACTTTTGCACTAGGGCGGCCCGTTTTGCACCAAGTTTCGTAAGGCAACCAAACGGTCTCAAATGCACCCAAATAGTATATAACGCACCAAAACATCATTTTAGTGTCCTATAAGGTGGATCGGGTGCATTCGTTGCCAAAAATTCCGACGCAACTTCGTGGCACAAACTTTTGCACTAGTTCGGCCTGAATTGCACCGAGTTCAGTAAGGCAAACCAAACGGTCTCAAATGCACCCAAATAGTATCGAACACACCAAAACGCCAGTTTAGTGTCCTATAAGGTGGATCGGGTGCATTCGTTGCAAAAAATTCCGACGCGACTTCGTGGCACGAACTTTTGCACTAGGTCGTCCCATTTTGTACTGAGTTCTGTAAGGCAACCAAACGGTCCCAAATCCACCCAAATAGTACGAAACGCACCCACACGTCAGTTTAGTGTCCTATAAGGTGGATCGGGTGCGTTCGTTGCGAAAAATACCGACGCGACTTCGTGGCACGAACTTTTGCACTAGTTTTGCCCGTTTTGCACCGAGTTCCGTAAGGCTACCAAACGGTCCCAAATGCACCCAAATAGTATGGAACGCACCAAACGTCAGTTTAGTGTCCTATAAGGTGGGCCGGGTGCGTTCGTTGAGAAAATTCTAAAGCGACTTCGTGGCACAAACTTTTGCACTAGTTCTGCCCGTTTTGCACCGAGTTTCGTAAGGCAACCAATGGTCTCAAATGCACCCAAATAGTATGGAACGCACCAAAACGTCAGTTTAGTGTCCTATAAGGTGGATCGGGTGCATTCGTTTCCGACACGACTTCGTGGCACGAACTTTCACACTAGTTCGGCCCGTTTTGCACCGAGTTCCATAAGGCAACCAAACGGTCCCAAATCCACCCAAATAGTATGAAACGCAGCAAAACGTCAGTTTAGTGTCCTATGAGGTGGATCGGGTGCGTTTGTTGCGACAAATTCCGATGCGACTTCGTGGCACGCACTTTTGCACTAGTGCGGCCCGTTTTGCACCGAGTTCCGTAAGGCAACCAAACGGTCCCAAATCCACCCAAATAGTACGAAACGCACGAAAATGTCAGTTTAGTGACCTATAAGGTGGATCAGGTGCGTTCGTTGCAAAAAATTCCGATGCGACTTCGTGGCACGCACTTTTGCACTAGTGCGGCCCGTTTTGCACCGAGTTTCGTAAGGCAACCAACGATCTCAAATGCACCCAAATAGTATGGAACGCACCAAAACGTCAGTTTAGTGTCCTATAAGGTGGATCGGGTGCATTCGTTGCCAAAAATTCCGACGCGACTTCGTGGCACAAACTTTTGCACTAGTTCGGCCTGTTTCGCACCGAGTTTCGAAAGGTAACCAAACAGTCCCAAATGCACCCAATTAGTACAAACGCAGCAAAACATTAGTTTAGGGTCCATTGGGGTGGATCGGGTGCGTTCGTTGTGAAAAATACCGACGCGACTTCGTGGCACGAACTTTTGCACTAGTTTTGTCCATTTTGCACCGAGTTCCGTAAGGCAACCAAACGGTCCCAAATGAACCCAAATAGTACGGAACGCACCAAAACGTCAGTTTAGTGTCCTATAAGGTGGACCGGGTGCGTTCGTTGCGAAAATTCCGACGCGACTTCGTGGCACGAACTTTTGCACTAGTTCGGCCCGTACTGCAACGAGTTTCGTAAGGCAACCAAACAGTCTCAAATGCACCCAAATAGTATGGAACACAGCAAAACGTCAGTTTAGTGTCCTATAAGGTGGATCAGGTGCATTCGTTGCGAAAAATTCCGATGCGACTTCGTGGCACGAACTTTTGCACTAGTTCGGCCCGTTTTGCACCGTGTTTTGTAAGGCAACCAAACGGTCCCAAATGCACCCAAATAGTATGAAACGCAGCAAAACATCAGTTTAGGGTCCAATGGGGTGGATCGGGTGCGTTTGTTGCGAAAAATTCCGACGCGACTTCGTGGCACGAACTTTTGCACTAGTTCGGCCCGTACTGCAACGAGTTTCGTAAGGCAACCAAACAGTCTCAAATGCACCCAAATAGTATGGAACACACCAAAACGTCAGTTTAGTGTCCTATAAGGTGGATCAGGAGCATTCGTTGCGAAAAATTCCGACGCGACTTCGTGGCACGAACTTTTGCACTAGTTCGGCCCATTTTGCATGGAGTTCGGTAAGGCAACCAAACGGTCCAAAATACACCCAAATATCACGAAACACACGAAAATGTCAATTTAGGGTCCAATGGGGTGGATCGGCTGTGTTCGTTGCGAAAAAATTCCGACGCGACTTCGTGGCACGAACTTTCACACTAGTTCGGCCCGTTTTGCACCGAGTTCCGTAGGCAACCAAACGGTCCCAAATCCACCAAAATAGTACAAAACGCAGCAAAATGTCAATTTAGTGTCCTATAAGGTGGATCGGGTGCGTTCGTTGCGAAAAATTCCGACTCGACTTCATGGCACGAACTTTTGAACTAGTTCGGCCCGTTATGCACCGAGTTCCGTAAGGCAACCAAACGGTCCCAAATCCACCCAAATAGTACGAAACACTATGGAAACTGTCGGTTTAGTGTCCTATAAGGTGGATCAGGTGCGTTCGTTGCAAAAAATTCCGATGCGACTTTCGTGGCACGCACTTTTGCACTAGTGCGGTCCGTTTTGCACCGAGTTTTGTAAGGCAACCAAACGGACTCAAAATGCACCCAAATAGTATGGAATGCACCAAAATGTCAGTTTAGTGTCCTATAAGGTGGATCGGGTGCATTCGTTGCCAAAAAAAATCCAACTCGACTTCGTGGCACAAACTTTGCACTAGTTCGGCCCTTTTGCACCGTGTTTTGTAAGGCAACCAAACAGTCCCCAAATGCAACCCAAATAGTATGAAACGCAGCAAAACATCAATTTAGGGGTCCAATGGGTGGATCGGGTGCGTTTGTGCGAAAAAATTTCCGACGCGACTTCGTGGCACGAACTTTTGCACAAGTTCGGGCCCGTAACTGCAACGAGTTTCGTAAGGCAACCAAACAGTCTCAAATGCACCCAAATAGTATGGAACAACCCAAACGTCAGTTTAGTGTCCATAAGGTGGATCAGGAGCATTCGTTGTCGAAAAATTCCGACCGCGACTTCGTGGCACGAACTTTTGCACTGGTTCGGCCATTTTGCATGGAGTTCGGTAACGGCAACCAAACGGTCCAAAATACACCCAAATATCACGAAACACACGAAAATGTCAATTTAGGGGTCCAATGGGGTGATCGGCTGTGTTCGTTGCGAAAAAATTCCGACGCGACTTCGTGGCTACGAAACTTTCACACTAGTTCGGCCCGTTTTGCACCGAGTTCCGTAAGGCAACCAAACGGTCCCAAATCCACCAAAATAGTACAAAACGCAGGCAAAAATGTCAATTTAGTGTCCTATAAGGTGGATCGGGTGCGTTCGTTGCGAAAAATTCCGACTCGACTTCATGGCCACGAACTTTTGAACTAGTTCGGCCCGTTATGCACCGAGTTCCGTAAGGCAACCAAACGGTCCCCAAATCCACCCAAATAGTACGAAACACATGAAACTGTCAGTTTAGTGTCCTATAAGGTGGATCAGGTGCGTTCGTTGCAAAAAAATTCCGATGCGGACTTTCGTGGCACGCACTTTTGCACTAGTGCGGTCCGTTTTGCACCGAGTTTTGTAAGGCAACCAAACGGTTCTCAAATGCACCCAAATAGTATGGAATGCACCAAAATGTCAGTTTAGTGTCCTATAAGGTGGATCGGGTGCATTCGTTGCCAAAAATCCAACTCGACTTCGTGGCACAAACTTTTGCACTAGTTCGGCCCGTTTTGCACCGTGTTTGTAAGGCAACCAACGGTCCCAAAATGCACCCAAATAGTATGAAACGCCAGCACAAAACATCAGTTTAGGGTCCAATGGGGTGGATCGGGTTGCGTTTGTTGCAAAAATTCCGACGACGATTCGTGGCACGAACTTTTGCACAAGTTCGGCCCGATTTGCACCGAGTTTCCGTAAGGCAACCAAACGGTCTCAAATGCACCCAAATAGTGTGGAACGTACCCAAACATCAGTTTAGTGTCCTATAAGGTGGATCGGGTGCATTCGTTGCCAAAAAATTCCAACTCGACTTCGTGGCACAAACATTTGCACTAGTTCGGCCTGTTTTGCACCGTTTCGTAAGGCAACCAAACGGTCCCAAATGCACCCAAATAGTATAAAACGCAGCAAACATTAGTTTAGGGTCCATTGTGGTGGATCAGGTGCGTTCATGCTAAAAATTCCGACGCGACTTCGTGGCACGAACTTTTGCACTAGTTCGGCCCGTTTTACACCGTGTTTCGTAAGGCAACCAAACGGTCCCAAATGCACCCAAATAGTACGAACACAGCAAAACGTCAGTTTAGGGTCCACTGGGTGGATCGGGTGCGTTTGTTGCGAAAAATTCCGACGCGACTTCGTGGCACGAACTTTTGCACTAGTTCGGCCCGTTTTGCAGGAGTTCGGTAAGGCAACCAAACGGTCCAAAATACACCCAAAATCATGAAACACACAAAATGTCAATTTAGGGTCCAATGGGGTGGATCGGCTGTGTTCGTTGCGGAAAATTCCGACGCGACTTCGTGGCACACACTTTTGCACTAGTGCGGCCCGTTTTGCACCAAGTTTCGTAAGGCAACCAAACGGTCTCAAATGCACCCAAATAGTATATAACGAACCAAAACATCATTTTAGTGTCCTATAAGGTGGATCGGGTGCATTCGTTGCCAAAAATTCCGACGCGACTTCGTGGCAACAACTTTTGCACTAGTTCGGCCTGTTTTGCACCGAGTTTCGTAAGGCAACCAAACGGTCCCCAATGCACCCAAATAGTACAAAACGCAGCAAAATGTAGTTTAGGGTCCATTGGGGTTGATCGGGTGCATTCATGCTAAAAATTCCGACGCGACTTCGTGGCACGAACATTTGCACTAGTTCGGCCTGAATTGCACCGAGTTTCAGTAAGGCAACCAAACGGTCTCAAATGCACCCAAATAGTATCGAACACACCAAAACGCCAGTTTAGTGTCCTATAAGGTGGATCGGGTGCATTCGTTGCAAAAAAATTCCGACGCGACTTCGTGGCACGAACTTTGCACTAGTCGTCCCATTTTGTACTGAGTTCGTAAGGCAACCAACGGTCCCAAATCCACCCAAAATAGAAACGCACCCAACGTCAGTTTAGTGTCCTATAAGGTGGATCGGGTGCGTTCGTTGCGAAAAAATCCGACGCGACTTCGTGGCACGAACTTTTGCACTAGTCTGCCCGTTTTGCACCGAGTTTCGTAAGGCAACCAATGGTCTCAAATGCACCCAAATAGTATGGAACGCACCAAAACGTCAGTTTAGTGTCCTATAAGGTGGATCGGGTGCGTTCGTTTCCGACACGACTCGTGGCACGAACTTTGCACTAGTTCGGCCCATTTTGCACCGAGTTCCGTAAGGCAACCAAACGGTCCCAAATCCACCCAAATAGTATGAAACGCAGCAAAAACGTCAGTTTAGTGTCCTATGAGGTGGATCGGGTGCGTTCGTTGCGACAAATTCCGATGCGACTTCGTGGCACGCACTTTTGCACTAGTGCGGCCCGTTTTGCACCGAGTTCCGTAAGGCAACCAAACGGTCCCAAATCCACCCAAATAGTACGAAACGCACGAAAATGTCAGTTTAGTGACCTATAAGGTGGATCAGGTGCGTTCGTTGCAAAAAATTCCGATGCGACTTCGTGGCACGCACTTTTGCACTAGTGCGGCCCGTTTTGCACCGAGTTTCGTAAGGCAACCAAACGTCAAATGCACCCAAATAGTATGGAACGCACCAAAACGTCAGTTTAGTGTCCTATAAGGTGGATCGGGCATTCGTTGCCAAAAATTCCGACGCGACTTCGTGGCACAAACTTTTGCACTAGTTCGGCCTTTTCGCACCGAGTTTCGAAAGGTAACCAAACAGTCCAAATGCACCCAATAGTACAAAACGCAGCAAAACATTAGTTT
>NW_024376772.1:0-24020 GCF_016808335.1 Panicum virgatum
GACTTACGGAATCGGTTCAAAACGGGCCGAACTAGTGCAAAAGTTGTGCCACGAATTCGCGTCGGAATTTTTCGCAACAAATGCACCCGATCCACCCCATTGGACCCTAAACTGACATTTTTGTGCGTTTGGTACTATTTGGGTGCATTTGGGATTGTTTGGTTGTCTTACGAAACTCGGTGCAAAATGGGCCCAAACTAGTGCAAAAGTTCGTGCCACGAAGTCGCGTCGGAATTTTCGCAACGAACGCACCCGATCCACCCCATTGGACCCTAAATTGACGTTTTGGTGCGTTTCGTACTATTTGTGGTGCATTTGGGACCGTTTGGTTGGCTTACGAAACTCGGTGTAAAACGGGGCGAACTAGTGCAAAAGTTCGTGCCACGAAGTCGCGTCGGAATTTTTCGCAACGAACGCACCCGATCCACTCCATTGGACCCTCAACTGACTTTTTGCTGCGTTTTGTACTATATTGGGTGCATTTGGGAATGTTTGGTTGTCTTACGAAACTCGGTGCAAAACGGGCCGAACTAGTGCAAAAGTTCGTGCCACGAAGTCGCTTCGGAATTTTTCGCAACGAACGCACCCAATCCACCTTTTAGGACACTAAACTGACGTTTTGGTGCGTTTCGTACTATTTGGGTGGATTTGGTACCGTTTGGTTGCCTTACAAAACTCGGTGTAAAACGGCTGAACTAGTGCAAATGTTTGTGCCACGAAGTTGCGTCGGAATTTTTCGCAACAAACACACCCGATCCACCCCATTGGACCCTAAACTGACGTTTTGCTTCCTTTTCTACTATTTGGGTGCATTTTGGACCGTTTGGTTGGCTTATGAAACTCGGTGTAAAAGGGGCCGAACTAGTGCAAATGTTTGTGCCACGAAGTCGCGTCGGAATTTTTCGCAACGAATGCACCCGATCCACCTTATAGGACACTAAACTGATGTTTTGGTGCGTTCCATACAACTTGGGTGCACTTGAGACCGTTTGGTTGCCTTACGAAACTCGGTGGAAAACGGGCCGAACTAGTGCAAGAGTTCGTGCCACGAAGTCGCGTCGGAATTTTTCGCAACGAACATCCGATCCACCCCATTGGACTCTAAACAGACATTTTGGTGCGTTTCGTACTATTTGGGTGCATTTGGGACCGTTTGGTTGCCTTACGAAACTCGGTTGCAAAACGGGCCGAACTAGTGCAAAAGTTCGTGGCACGAAGTTGCTTCGGAATTTTTCGCTATGAACGCACCCGAGCCACGCCATTGGACCCTAAACTGATTTATTTGGTGCGTTTTGTACTATTTGGGTGCATTTGGGACCGTTCAGTTGCCTTACTGAACTCGGTCCAAAACTAGCCGAACTAGTGCGAAAGTTCGTGCCACGAAGTCGCGTCGGAATTTTTCGCAACGAATGCAGCCGATCCACCCCATTGGACCCAAAATTGACGTTTTGGTGTGTTTCATATTATTTGCGTGTATTTCGGACCGTTTGGTTGCGTTACCAAACTCGGTGCAAAACGGGCCGAACTAGTGCAAAAGTTCGTGCCTCGAAGTCGCGTTGGAATTTTTCGCAACAAACGCACCCGATCCACCCCATTGGACCCTAAACTGACATTTTGCTGTGTTTTGTACTATTTGGGTGCATTTGGGACCGTTTGGTTGGCTTACAAAACTCGGTGTAAAACGGGCCAAACTAGTGCAAAATTTTGTGCCACGAAGTCGCGTCGGAATTTTTCGCAACGAATGCACCCGATCCACCTTATAGGACACTAAACTGACGTTTTGGTGCGTTCCATACAACTTGGGTGCATTTGAGACCGTTTGATTGCCTTACGAAACTCGGTGGAAAACGGGCCGAACTACTTCAAAAGTTCGTGCCACGAAGTCGCATCGGAATTTTTCGCAAAGAACACACCCGATCCACCCCATTGGACCCTAAACTGACATTTTGCTGCGTTTCATACTATTTGGGTGCATTTGGCAATGTTTGGTTGTCTTACGAAACTCGGTGCAAAACGGGCCGAACTAGTGCAAAAGTTTGTGCCATGAAGTCGCGTCGGAATTTTTCGCAACGAACGCACCCGATCCACTCCATTGGACCCTAAACTGACTTTTTGCTGCGTTTTGTACTATATTGGGTGCATTTGGGAATGTTTGGTTGTCTTACGAAACTCGGTGCAAAACGGGCCGAAGTAGTGCAAAAGTTCGTGCCACGAAGTCGCTTCGGAATTTTTCGCAACGAACGCACCCAATCCACCTTTTAGGACACTAAACTGACGTTTTGGTGCGTTTCGTACTATTTGGGTGGATTTGGTACCGTTTGGTTGCCTTACAAAACTCGGTGTAAAACGGCTGAACTAGTGCAAATGTTTGTGCCACGAAGTTGCGTCGGAATTTTTCGCAACAAACACACCCGATCCACCCCATTGGACCCTAAACTGACGTTTTGCTTCCTTTTCTACTATTTGGGTGCATTTTGGACCGTTTGGTTGGCTTATGAAACTCGGTGTAAAAGGGGCCGAACTAGTGCAAATGTTTGTGCCACGAAGTCGCGTCGGAATTTTTCACAACGAATGCACCCGATCCACCTTATAGGACACTAAACTGATGTTTTGGTGCGTTCCATACAACTTGGGTGCACTTGAGACCGTTTGGTTGCCTTACGAAACTCGGTGGAAAACGGGCCGAACTAGTGCAAGAGTTCGTGCCACGAAGTCGCGTCGGAATTTTTCGCAACGAACATCCGATCCACCCCATTGGACCCTAAACAGACATTTTGGTGCGTTTCGTACTATTTGGGTGCATTTGGGACCGTTTGGTTGCCTTACGAAACTCGGTGCAAAACGGGCCGAACTAGTGCAAAAGTTCGTGCCACGAAGTTGCTTCGGAATTTTTCGCTATGAACGCACCCGAGCCACGCCATTGGACCCTAAACTGATTTATTTGGTGCGTTTTGTACTATTTGGGTGCATTTGGGACCGTTCAGTTGCCTTACTGAACTCGGTCCAAAACTAGCCGAACTAGTGCGAAAGTTCGTGCCACGAAGTCGCGTCGGAATTTTTCGCAACGAATGCAGCCGATCCACCCCATTGGACCCGAAATTGACGTTTTGGTGTGTTTCATATTATTTGCGTGTATTTCGGACCGTTTGGTTGCGTTACCAAACTCGGTGCAAAACGGGCCGAACTAGTGCAAAAGTTCGTGCCTCGAAGTCGCGTTGGAATTTTTCGCAACAAACGCACCCGATCCACCCCATTGGACCCTAAACTGACATTTTGCTGTGTTTTGTACTATTTGGGTGCATTTGGGACCGTTTGGTTGGCTTACAAAACTCGGTGTAAAACGGGCCAAACTAGTGCAAAATTTTGTGCCACGAAGTCGCGTCGGAATTTTTCGCAACGAATGCACCCGATCCACCTTATAGGACACTAAACTGACGTTTTGGTGCGTTCCATACAACTTGGGTGCATTTGAGACCGTTTGATTGCCTTACGAAACTCGGTGGAAAACGGGCCGAACTACTTCAAAAGTTCGTGCCACGAAGTCGCATCGGAATTTTTAGCAAAGAACACACCCGATCCACCCCATTGGACCCTAAACTGACATTTTGCTGCGTTTCATACTATTTGGGTGCATTTGGCAATGTTTGGTTGTCTTACGAAACTCGGTGCAAAACGGGCCGAACTAGTGCAAAAGTTTGTGCCATGAAGTCGCGTCGGAATTTTTCGCAACGAACGCACCCGATCCACTCCATTGGACCCTAAACTGACTTTTTGCTGCGTTTTGTACTATATTGGGTGCATTTGGGAATGTTTGGTTGTCTTACGAAACTCGGTGCAAAACGGGCCGAACTAGTGCAAAAGTTCGTGCCACGAAGTCGCTTCGGAATTTTTCGCAACGAACGCACCCAATCCACCTTTTAGGACACTAAACTGACGTTTTGGTGCGTTTCGTACTATTTGGGTGGATTTGGTACCGTTTGGTTGCCTTACAAAACTCGGTGTAAAACGGCTGAACTAGTGCAAATGTTTGTGCCACGAAGTTGCGTCGGAATTTTTCGCAACAAACACACCCGATCCACCCCATTGGACCCTAAACTGACATTTTGCTTCCTTTTCTACTATTTGGGTGCATTTTGGACCGTTTGGTTGGCTTATGAAACTCGGTGTAAAAGGGGCCGAACTAGTGCAAATGTTTGTGCCACGAAGTCGCGTCGGAATTTTTCGCAACGAATGCACCCGATCCACCTTATAGGACACTAAACTGATGTTTTGGTGCGTTCCATACAACTTGGGTGCACTTGAGACCGTTTGGTTGCCTTACGAAACTCGGTGGAAAACGGGCCGAACTAGTGCAAGAGTTCGTGCCACGAAGTCGCGTCGGAATTTTTCGCAACGAACATCCGATCCACCCCATTGGACCCTAAACAGACATTTTGGTGCGTTTCGTACTATTTGGGTGCATTTGGGACCGTTTGGTTGCCTTACGAAACTCGGTGCAAAACGGGCCGAACTAGTGCAAAAGTTCGTGCCACGAAGTTGCTTCGGAATTTTTCGCTATGAACGCACCCGAGCCACGCCATTGGACCCTAAACTGATTTATTTGGTGCGTTTTGTACTATTTGGGTGCATTTGGGACCGTTCAGTTGCCTTACTGAACTCGGTCCAAAACTAGCCGAACTATGCGAAAGTTCGTGCCACGAAGTCGCGTCGGAATTTTTCGCAACGAACGCAGCCGATCCACCCCATTGGACCCGAAATTGATGTTTTGGTGTGTTTCATATTATTTGCGTGTATTTCGGACCGTTTGGTTGCGTTACCAAACTCGGTGCAAAACGGGCCGAACTAGTGCAAAAGTTCGTGCCTCGAAGTCGCGTTGGAATTTTTCGCAACAAACGCACCCGATCCACCCCATTGGACCCTAAACTGACATTTTGCTGTGTTTTGTACTATTTGGGTGCATTTGGGACCGTTTGGTTGGCTTACAAAACTCGGTGTAAAACGGGCCAAACTAGTGCAAAATTTTGTGCCACGAAGTCGCGTCGGAATTTTTCGCAACGAATGCACCCGATCCACCTTATAGGACACTAAACTGACGTTTTGGTGCGTTCCATACAACTTGGGTGCATTTGAGACCGTTTGATTGCCTTACGAAACTCGGTGGAAAACGGGCCGAACTACTTCAAAAGTTCGTGCCACGAAGTCGCATCGGAATTTTTCGCAAAGAACACACCCGATCCACCCCATTGGACCCTAAACTGACATTTTGCTGCGTTTCATACTATTTGGGTGCATTTGGCAACGTTTGGTTGTCTTACGAAACTCGGTGCAAAACGGGCCGAACTAGTGCAAAAGTTTGTGCCATGAAGTCGCGTCGGAATTTTTCGCAACGAACTCACCCGATCCACCTTATAGGACACTAAACTGACGTTTTGCTGTGTTTCGTACTATTTGGGTGGATTTGAGACCGTTTGGTTGCCTTACGGAACTCGGTGCAAAACGGGCCGAACTAGTGTGAAAGTTTGTGCCACAAAGTTGCGTCAGATTTTTTCGCAACGAACGCAGCCGATCCACCCCATTGGACCCTAAATTGACATTTTGGTGTGTTTCGTACTATTTGAGTGCATTTGGGACTGTTTGGTTGCCATACCGAACTCGGTGCAAAACGGGCCGAACTAGTGCAAAAGTTTGTGCCACGAAGTTGCGTCGGAATTTTTCGCTATGAACACACCCGATCCACCACATTGGACCCTAAGTTGAAGTTTTAATGCATTTCGTACAATTTGAGTGCATTTGGGACTGTTTGGTTGCCTTACCGAACTCGGTGCAAAACGGGCCGCACTAGTGCAAAAGTTCGTGCCACGAAGTTGCATCGGAATTTTTCGCTATGAACGCACCCGATCCACAGCATTGGACCCTAAATTGATTAAATTGGTGCGTTTCGTACTATTTGTTTGCATTTGGGACCGTTCGATTGACTTACGGAATTCGGTTCAAAACGGGCCGAACTAGTGCAAAAGTTTGTGCCACGAATTCGCGTCGGAATTTTTCGCAACAAATGCACCCGATCCACCCCATTGGACCCTAAACTGACATTTTTGTGCGTTTGGTACTATTTGGGTGCATTTGGGATTGTTTGGTTGTCTTACGAAACTCGGTGCAAAATGGGCCAAACTAGTGCAAAAGTTCGTGCCACGAAGTCGCGTCGGAATTTTTCGCAACGAACGCACCCGATCCACCCCATTTGACCCTAAATTGACGTTTTGGTGCGTTTCGTACTATTTGGGTGCATTTGGGACCGTTTGGTTGGCTTACGAAACTCGGTGTAAAACGGGGCGAACTAGTGCAAAAGTTCGTGCCACGAAGTCGCGTCGGAATTTTTCGCAACGAACGCACCCGATCCACTCCATTGGACCCTAAACTGACTTTTTGCTGCGTTTTGTACTATATTGGGTGCATTTGGGAATGTTTGGTTGTCTTACGAAACTCGGTGCAAAACGGGCCGAACTAGTGCAAAAGTTCGTGCCACGAAGTCGCTTCGGAATTTTTCGCAACGAACGCACCCAATCCACCTTTTAGGACACTAAACTGATGTTTTGGTGCGTTTCGTACTATTTGGGTGGATTTGGTACCGTTTGGTTGCCTTACAAAACTCGGTGTAAAACGGCTGAACTAGTGCAAATGTTTGTGCCACGAAGTTGCGTCGGAATTTTTCGCAACAAACACACCCGATCCACCCCATTGGACCCTAAACTGACGTTTTGCTTCCTTTTCTACTATTTGGGTGCATTTTGGACCGTTTGGTTGGCTTATGAAACTCGGTGTAAAAGGGGCCGAACTAGTGCAAATGTTTGTGCCACGAAGTCGCGTCGGAATTTTTCGCAACGAATGCACCCGATCAACCTTATAGGACACTAAACTGATGTTTTGGTGCGTTCCATACAACTTGGGTGCACTTGAGACCGTTTGGTTGCCTTACGAAACTCGGTGGAAAACGGGCCGAACTAGTGCAAGAGTTCGTGCCACGAAGTCGCGTCGGAATTTTTCGCAACGAACATCCGATCCACCCCATTGGACCCTAAACAGACATTTTGGTGCGTTTCGTACTATTTGGGTGCATTTGGGACCGTTTGGTTGCCTTACGAAACTCGGTGCAAAACGGGCCGAACTAGTGCAAAAGTTCGTGCCACGAAGTTGCTTCGGAATTTTTCGCTATGAACGCACCCGAGCCACGCCATTGGACCCTAAACTGATTTATTTGGTGCGTTTTGTACTATTTGGGTGCATTTGGGACCGTTCAGTTGCCTTACTGAACTCGGTCCAAAACTAGCCGAACTAGTGCGAAAGTTCGTGCCACGAAGTCGCGTCGGAATTTTTCGCAACGAACGCAGCCGATCCACCCCATTGGACCCGAAATTGACGTTTTGGTGTGTTTCATATTATTTGCGTGTATTTCGGACCGTTTGGTTGCGTTACCAAACTCGGTGCAAAACGGGCCGAACTAGTGCAAAAGTTCGTGCCTCGAAGTCGCGTTGGAATTTTTCGCAACAAACGCACCCGATCCACCCCATTGGACCCTAAACTGACATTTTGCTGTGTTTTGTACTATTTGGGTGCATTTGGGACCGTTTGGTTGGCTTACGAAACTCGGTGTAAAATGGGGCGAACTAGTGCAAAAGTTTGTGCCACGAAGTCGCATCGGAATTTTTCGCAACGAATGTGATAGAGCCAGAGTGCCCGATCTTTCGGTGAGTGGAGATAAATTCGACTTGACGGAAGATGACCCTCACGATCCGACTACGACGAGCGAACCCGAAGCGCCAATGCAATCGCTGAACCAACTCCCTGTGGTTACCGACCTTGTTGGTGCAAGATCAGCCTGATCACGAAGATCAATTCCTGTTCGCAATCGAAGAACGAACAAGAACAAGAGGCGAGCAATCTATATATCACTCGAAGGTGGAGTTCTGCAATACACGAGGACAACGCTGATTTGCGCATGTTTAGGAGTAGCTAAAGCTAGATGTAAAACAAAACTCGAGTCTGAATTGAAAAGAAACCTCTCTCTAAATAGAGGGAGAGGGGGCGCAGCCCCTAGAGAAGGGCGGCCAGGAGATGGGGGCGCCGCCCCTGGCGTCCAGGGAAAAGGGGGAGGGCGCAGCCCTAGGCACCCACACAAGGGCCTCTGTTGGGCCAGCTTCTATTCTTCTGGGCCTTCATTCTTCAGTAACATGACGAAGTTCAGTTCTCTTGCACTGGCCCGAGTGATTGGCCCAGAAGGTGGCGCCTGGGGTGGAGATGCATCTGGAAGCGCTGGAGAAGGTGCTGCTGGTGTAGACGTACTCGTGGTGTCCTCATCATCCTCCCCTTCTTGAACTGAAGTCGTCCTCGACGGCAACTCCTCATCCTCGCCCGCATATGGTTTCAAATCAGCAACATTAAAACTAGTGGAAACACCAAACTCCGCAGGCAGGTCAAGAACATAAGCATTATCATTAATCTTGGTTAGCACCTTAAAAGGACCAGCAGCACGAGGCATCAATTTAGAACGACGCAAAGTAGGAAATCGATCCTTTCGCAAATGCAACCAAACCATATCACCTGGTTCAAAAGTAACATGTTTTCTTCCTTTACTACCAGCAACCTGATGATGAGGACACCACGAGTACGTCTACACCAGCAGCACCTTCTCTAGCGTCTCCAGATGCACCTCTTGGACTCAATTAAAAGTTGCCATGCGACACAGATTTGTCCCTTCATATTATGCACGAGATTTGCTTGAAAAAATGCAGTGCTTTCGACAAGGTCAACAGTCTGTTGAGGACTATTATCAGGAGTTACAAAAAGGTATGATTCGTTGTGGTTTGTTTGAGACAGATGACGCTGCTATGGCTCGTTTTCGCGGTGGTTTGAACCGCGAAATTCAGGACATCCTTGATTATAAAGAATATTCTGATATGACCACATTGTTTGCATATGCTTGCAAAGCTGAACGTGAAGTGCAGGGACGCCGTTCGAAGACATATCCTAACTCTTTTGCAGGAAGAAGGCCGGCAACCAGCTCAGCGCCTACTCTACCTGCGTCATCCACGACCAGCAGTACACCACGCGAGGGGTCGGCCAAACCTGCAGCACCCTCTCCCACAGGCGCTGTTCCTTCCATAGGACGTACACGGGATATTCAGTGCCATCGTTGCAAAGGATTTGGGCACATGATTCGGGACTGCCCAAACAAGCGTACCTTGCTTATCCGTGACAATGGTGAGTACTCTTCTGAAAGTGATTCCGAAGAACCTCGACATGCTATGCTTGCCACTGACCATGCAGCTAATGAGGAGGTACATGTCACCCCGGGCGATGCAGATAGGTATGAAAATCTTGTTGTGCAGCGTGTTCTTAGTACACAGGTCGCCCAGCCCGAGAAAAATCAGCGACACACTCTGTTCCATACAAAGGGCGTCGTGCAGGAGCGGTCGATTCGCATCATCATCGACAGCGGCAGCTGCAACAACTTGGCGAGTACCGTGCTGGTTGAGAAGTTGTCATTACCCACTCGTAAGCATCCGAATCCATATCACATTCAGTGGCTTAATGATGGTGGAAAACTTAGAGTAACACGGTCGGTACGTGTCCCTTTCTCCATGGGTGCTTATTCTGATTTTGTCGATTGTGATGTTATTCCCATGGAAGCATGCTCTTTGTTACTTGGTAGACCTTGGCAATACGATACTGATAGCTTGCATCATGGTCGTTCGAATCATTATTCTTTCATGTTTAAGGGTCAGAAAATAATTATACATCCAATGACACCTGAACAAATTGTTCAAGATGATCTTGCTCGAGCTGCTAGGAATGCTAAACAACTTGAACCATCACCATCGCCCTCTAATTCTGAAATCAAGTTGAATGCTCCTGTTTTACTTGCTACACGTGCTGATTTTGATGATCTCTGCGATGCTCATTTGCCCTGCTATGCACTTGTATGCTATAGTGTGCTCGTTTCACTCGATGATGCACCGTCTTTGGATATTCCCCCTGTGGTTGCTAACCTTTTGCAGGAGTACGCTGATGTCTTTCCCAAGGACTTGCCATCGGGTCTTCCACCACTCCGTGGTATTGAGCACCAGATTGATCTCATTCCAGGCGCACAGCTTCCGAACCGCGCACCGTACCATACAAATCCAGATGAGACGAAGGAGATCCAGCGCCAGGTACAGGCGTTGCTCGACAAGGGTTACATCCGTGAGTCTCTTAGCCCTTGCTCAGTTCCTGTGTTACTTGTTCCAAAGAAAGATGGATCATGGCGTATGTGTGTAGACTGTCGTGCTATTAATAACATCACCATTCGTTATCGATATCCTATACCACGCCTTGATGATATGCTAGATGAGCTTAGTGGTGCCATTATTTTCACTAAGATTGATTTGCGTAGTGGTTACCACCAGATTAGAATGAAACTGGGTGATGAATGGAAAACGGCTTTTAAAACGAAATTTGGGTTATATGAATGGTTGGTTATGCCGTTTGGATTGACTAATGCTCCCAGTACCTTTATGCGCTTAATGAATGAAGTTCTAAGGCCTTTCATAGGATTGTTCGTTGTTGTCTATTTTGATGATATCCTGATTTACAGCAAGTCTATGCAAGAACATTTAGAACATTTGCGTGCTGTTTTTGATGCGTTGCGTACTGCTCACTTGTTTGGAAATATAGAAAAATGCATCTTTTGCACACAACGTGTCTCGTTTCTTGGCTATGTTGTTACTCCACAGGGCATTGTGGTGGACAGCAGCAAGATCGATGCCATTCGGGAATGGCCTACACCGACGACGGTCACACAAATTCGGAGCTTTCTTGGACTTGCCGGTTTCTACCGTAGGTTCGTCCGTGACTTTAGTTCCATTGCAGCCCCTTTGCACGAGCTTACAAAGAAAGGTGCGCCATTTGCTTGGGGCGACTCGCAGGAGGTAGCGTTCAACACTTTGAAAGATAAGTTAACACATGCTCCTCTCTTGCAATTGCCTGATTTTAATAAAGTGTTTGAGCTTGAATGTGATGCTAGCGGTATTGGGCTAGGTGCTGTTTTGTTACAAGAAGGAAAACCGGTTGCTTATTTTAGTGAGAAATTAAGCGGTGCTAACCTGAGATATTCTACTTATGATAAGGAGCTTTATGCTTTAGTTCGCACTTTGCAAACATGGCAGCACTATCTTTGGCATCGCGAGTTTATAATCCATTCTGATCATGAGGCTTTGAAACATATTCGTACCCAAACAAATCTGAATCGTCGTCATGCTAATTGGGTAGAATTCATTGAGTCTTTCCCTTACATTATTAAACACAAGAATGGGAAGGAAAATGTCATTGCTGATGCTTTGTCTCGTCGATATACCATGCTATCCCAGTTAGATTTTAAAATCTTTGGCTTGCAAACTGTGAAAGATCAATATGTCGATGATTCTGATTTTAAAGATATCTTAGCTCATTGTATGAATGGCAAACCATGGGGCAAATTTCACATGCAGGATGGGTTCCTGTTTCGCGCTAACAAGCTGTGTGTTCCAGCAAGCTCGGTTCGTCTTTTGTTGTTACAGGAAGCACACAGAGACGGTCTCATGGGACACTTTGGCGTCTACAAGACGCATGAGGTGTTGGCCGCCCACTTCTTTTGGCCCCGGATGCGCCGTGATGTCGAGCGCCTTGTTGCCCGCTGCACTACTTGTCAGAAAGCTAAGTCACGACTGAACAACCATGATTTGAAACCATATGCGGGCGAGGATGAGGAGTTGCCGTCGAGGACGACTTCAGTTCAAGAAGGGGAGGATGATGAGGACACCACGAGTACGTCTACACCAGCAGCACCTTCTCTAGCGTCTCCAGATGCACCTCCACCCCAGGCGCCACCTTCTTGGCCAATCACTCGGGCCCGTGCAAGAGAATTGAACTTCGTCATGCTACTGAAGAATGAAGGCCCAGAAGAATAGAAGCTGGCCCAACAGAGGCCCTTATGTGGGCGCCTAGGGCTGCGCCCTCCCCCTTTGCCCTGGACACCAGGGGCGGCGCCCCATCTCCTGGACGCCCTTCCCTAGGGGCTGCGCCCCCTCTCCCTCTATTTATAGAGAAGTTTCTTTTCAATTCAGACTTGAGTTTTGTTTACATCTAGCTTTAGCTACTCTGGAACACGCGCAAAATAGCGCTGTCCTCGTGTATTCAGAACTCCACCTTCGAGAGATAATCAGATTGCTCGCATCCTTTTCTTGTTCGTTCTTCGATTGCGGACAGGAAACGATCTTCGTGATCAGGCTGATCTTGCATCAACAAGGTCGGTAACCACAGGGAGTTGGTTCAGCGATTGCATTGGCGCTTCGGGTTCGCTCGTCGTAGTCGGATCGTGAGGGTCATCTTCCGTCAAGTCGAATTTATCCCTACTCACCGAAAGATCGGGCACTCCGGCTCTATCACCTGATACTTAGCATTAGTAGCAGCAATGTTTTGTTGTGTTTGTTCATGGAGGTTAAGCATGTGTTCAACATGTGCAACAGCATCTATATGTGGGGCGCCCTCAGCATCAAGCGAAAACAAATCAATAGGCGCCCGAGGAATGTAACCATAAACAATCTGAAAAGGGCACATCTTTGTAGAAGAATGTGTTGCACGATTGTACGCAAATTCAATATGAGGCAAACAATCTTCCCAACGTTTCAAATTTTTGTCTAAAACAGCCCTAAGCATGGTTGACAAAGTTCTATTAACCACCTCAGTTTGTCCATCAGTCTGAGGGTGACAAGTTGTGCTAAACAGCAATTTAGTTCCCAATTTATTCCAAAGTGATCTCCAAAAATGACTAAGAAACTTAGCATCACGATCAGAGACTATTGTATTCGGAATACCATGCAAACGAATAATCTCTCGAAAGAACAATTCAGCAACACTGCTAGCATCATCAGTCTTATGACATGGTATAAAATGAGCCATTTTGGAGAATCTATCAACAACCACGAAAATGCTATCCCTCCCCTTCTTAGTTCTAGGCAATCCCAAAACAAAGTCCATAGAAATATCAAGCCAAGGGGAAGTAGGGACAGGTAAAGGCATATACAAACCATGGTTGTTCAGTCGTGAATTAGCTTTCTGACAAGTAGTGCAGCGGGCAACAAGGCGCTCGACATCACGGTGCATCCGGGGCCAAAAGAAGTGGGCGGCCAGCACCTCATGCGTCTTGTAGACGCCAAAGTGTCCCATGAGACCGCCTCCGTGTGCTTCCTGTAACAACAAAAGACGAACCGAGCTTGCTGGAACACACAGCTTGTTAGTGCGAAACAGGAACCCATCCTGCATGTGAAATTTGCCCCATGGTTTGCCATTCATACAATGAGCTAAGATATCTTTAAAATCAGCATCGTTGACATATTGATCTTTCAAAGTTTGCAAGCCAAAGATTTTAAAATCTAGCTGTGAGAGCATGGTATATCTACGAGACAAAGCATCGGCAATGACATTTTCCTTCCCGTTCTTGTGTTTAATGATGTAAGGAAAGGACTCAATGAATTCTACCCAGTTTGCATGACGACAGTTCAGATTTGTTTGGGTACGAATATGTTTCAAAGCCTCATGATCAGAATGGATTATAAACTCGCGATGCCAAAGATAGTGCTACCATGTTTGCAAAGTGCGAACTAAAGCATAAAACTCCTTATCATAAGTAGAATATCTCAGACTAGCACCGTTTAATTTCTCACTAAAATAAGCAACCGGTTTTCCTTCTTGTAACAAAACAGCACCGAGCCCAATACCGCTAGCATCACATTCAAGCTCAAACACTTTATTAAAATCAGGCAATTGCAAGAGGGGAGCATGTGTTAACTTATCTTTCAAAGTGTTCAACGCTACCTCCTGCGAGTCGCCCCAAGCAAATGGCGCACCTTTCTTTGTAAGCTCGTGCAGAGGGGATGCAATGGAGCTGAAATCACGGACAAACCGACGGTAGAACCCTGCAAGTCCAAGAAAGCTCCGAATCTGTGTGACCGTCGTCGGTGTAGGCCATTCCCGAATGGCATCGATCTTGCTGCTGTCCACCTCAATGCCCTGTGGAGTAACAACATAGCCAAGAAACGAGACACGTTGTGTGCAAAAGATGCATTTTTCTATGTTGCCAAACAAGTGAGCAGCACGCAACGCATCAAAAACAGCACGCAGATGTTCTAAATGTTCTTGCATAGACTTGCTGTAAATCAGGATATCATCAAAATAGACAACAACGAACAATCCTATGAAAGGCCTTAGAACTTCATTCATTAAGCGCATAAAGGTACTGGGAGCATTATTCAATCCAAACGGCATAACCAACCATTCATATAACCCAAATTTCGTTTTAAAAGCCGTTTTCCATTCATCACCCAGTTTCATTCTAATCTGGTGGTAACCACTACGCAAACCAATCTTAGTGAAAATAATGGCACCACTAAGCTCATCTAGCATATCATCAAGGCGTGGTATAGGATATCGATAACGAATGGTGATGTTATTAATAGCACGACAGTCTACACACATACGCCATGATCCATCTTTCTTTGGAACAAGTAACACAGGAACTGAGCAAGGGCTAAGAGACTCACGGATGTAACCCTTGTCGAGCAACACCTGTACCTGGCACTGGATCTCCTTTGTCTCATCCAGATTTGTACGGTACGGTGCACGGTTCGGAAGCTGTGCGCCTGGAATGAGATCAATCTGGTGCTCAATACCACAGAGTGGTGGAAGACCCGGTGGCAAGTCCTTGGGAAAGACATCAGCGTACTCCTGCAAAAGGTTAGCAACCACAGGGGGAATATCCAAAGACGGTGCATCATCGAGTGAAACGAGCACACTAGAGCATACAAGTGCATAGCAGGGCAAATGAGCATCGCGGAGATCATCAAAATCAGCACATGTAGCAAGTAAAACAGGAGCATTCAACTTGATTTCAGAATTAGAGGGCAATGGTGATGGTTCAAGTTGTTTAGCATTCCTAGCAGCTCGAGCAAGATCATCTTTAACAATTTGTTCAGGTGTCATTGGATGTATAATTATTTTCTGACCCTTAAACATGAAAGAATAATGATTCGAATGACCATGATGTAAGCTATCAGTATCGTATTGCCAAGGTCTACCAAGTAACAAAGAGCATGCTTCCATGGGAATAACATCACAAATCGACAAAATCAGAATAAGCACCCATGGAGAAAGGGACACGCACCGACCGTGTTACTCTAATTTTTCCACCATCATTAAGCCACTGAATGTGATATGGATTCGGATGCTTACGAGTGGGTAATGACAACTTCTCGACCAGCACGGTACTCGCCAAGTTGTTGCAGCTGCCGCTGTCGATGATGATGCGAATCGACCGCTCCTGCACAACGCCCTTTGTATGGAACAGAGTGTGTCGCTGATTTTTCTCGGGCTGGGCGACCTGTGTACTAAGAACACACTGCACAACAAGATTTTCATACCTATCTGCATCGCCCGGGGTGGACATGTACCTCCTCATTAGCTGCATGGTCAGTGGCAAGCATAGCATGTCGAGTTTCTTCGGAATCACTTTCAGAAGAGTACTCACCATTGTCACGGATAAGCAAGGTATGCTTGTTTGGGCAGTCCCGAATCATGTGCCCAAATCCTTTGCAACGATGGCACTGAATATCCCGTGTACGTCCTGTGGAAGGAACAACGCCTATGGGAGAAGGTGCTGCAGGTTTGGCGGACCTCTTGCATGGTGTACTGCTGGTCGTGGATGACGCAGGTAGAGCAGGCGCTGAGCTGGTTGGCGGGCTTCTTCCTGCAAAAGAGTTAGGATATGTCTTCGAACGGCGTCCCTGCACTTCACGTTCAGCTTTGCAAGCATATGCAAACAATGTGGTCATATCAGAATATTCTTTATAATCAAGGAAGTCCTGAATTTCGCGGTTCAAACCACCGCAAAAACGTGCCATAGCAGCGTCGTCTGTCTCAAACAAACCACAACGAATCATACCTTTTTGTAACTCCTGATAATAGTCCTCAACAGATTGTTGACCTTGTCGAAAGCACTGCATTTTTTCAAGCAAATCTCGTGCATAATATGAAGGAACAAATCTGTGTCGTATAGCAGCTTTTAATTGAGTCCAAGTGGTGGGCGTGGGATGTTTTTGTTTATATTCACGCCACCAAATTAAAGCAAAATCAGTAAATTCACTAATAGCAGCTTTAACTTGAGAATTAACAGGAATATCATGGCATGAAAATTTCTGGTCGACCTCTAGTTCCCAATCAAGATATGCAGCAGGATCATACTTGCCATTAAAAGACGAAATTTTAAATTTAATCTTAGCAAATGAATCATTATGTTGATGACGTACCACACGGCAGGCACGACCAGTGCGAGTACCCTCTTCCTGTTCCGTGTCACCACCATAATCCTTCTGCAACTCTGTGATCGATGTGGACAATGTGTCGAGCCGTGCCACGATAGTGTCGAGCGTGGTCTTAGCGGCCATCTGAGCGAGGTCGAGCTAATCGAACCTCTCGGTCGATGATGTGATCATCGAGTCAAGCCGTTCATGCATCGTCTTCATATCCGCGGCCAGTCCATCAACTCATGTCCGCATGTCCTACAGCTTCTCATCCGGCGTGCCTTCGTCTCCTGCCATAGTTAGCGCAAACACAAAAACAAAGCCTACGACAACAAGGGTGCAATGGCTCACAAGGCGCTCACAGTAGTGCTGTTATCAAATTCTTATCTGTTCTTACCAAGCACACAGGGGTGATCTGCAACCAACAGGTAGAACCGGCGACAGATTGGAGGAGTGATTGCCTGGAGAAACAAAGCCTGCTCGTCGTAGAACTATGTGGAGTTCTGGGTAGGCTGCACTCAATTCAAGGGTTAGCACAATCAAACAATAATGCAAGGTTGAATTATAGTGCCAAACACGTAATCAAAGCTGCTGGAAACAAGGTGCAAAAGTTGAGCAAGGGTATGAGAGCAAAGGAAAAATACAAGAGGGAAGAACAAGGAGCAGCAGGTGCGCACACCTGGGCGTCCTGCGTGATGAGCCCAAATGAGGTAACCTCCTTTCTGGTTCCCTTTTTTTTTCTTCGTTTCTGTTTTTTTTTTCCGGAGAAACTCACAAACTGATTATATGAGCAAAGGAATACAAATGAGCAAGTTACCACACACACTTTTCAGGAAAGGTAGGGGTATTCCGGTAACAAGATCCGGACGCCCCTTTGTATGGTAGGACTGCCGAGGCGACCAAAACTTTCTCAATTGAAGTCGATCAGGATTAGGCAAACCTCTTTTTTTTGTTTTAAACTTGCCAAAAGAAATACACAACCGGTGGACAGGGAGGTGTGATCCGAAAAAAAATAGGTGGGGTGGGCGTCGGCGCGTGAGAGGCGCGATCAGGAATCACGCACGCGGTTTTGTTTCTCTCTTTCCTTTTCTTTGACTTGCCAAACACACAAGGCAGGGGGAGGGCGATCAGGGCAGGCGCGATCCAGAAGAAAGCCGGCGCGTGGGGGATGGCGAGCGGCAGAGAGATGGTGGTGGCGCTAGGGTTAGAAGAAAAGAAAACAAGGATAGAACACAAAGTAACCAGCAACAATTGAATGCGTAAGCACACAAATTCAACAATGCAAATTATTGAAAGAAAGTGCAAGGCTCAAAAGGGTGCTGGGACAAGGATCTAACCTGATAATAATTTTTTTTGGTTTTGTGGACTGTAGGAAAGGGAAGAACACTAGATAAACTCACCGATCAACCTGAAAACCTGATACCACTTGATAGAGCCGGAGTGCCCGATCTTTCGGTGAGTGGAGATAAATTCGACTTGGCGGAAGATGACCCTCACGATCCGACTACGACGAGCGAACCCGAAGCGCCAATGCAATCGCTGAACCAACTCCCTGTGGTTACCGACCTTGTTGGTGCAAGATCAGCCTGATCACGAAGATCAATTCCTATTCGCAATCGAAGAACGAACAAGAACAAGAGGTGAGCAATCTATATATCACTCGAAGGTGGAGTTCTGCAATACACGAGGACAGCGCTGATTTGCGCGTGTTCAGGAGTAGCTAAAGCTAGATGTAAAACAAAACTCGAGTCTGAATTGAAAAGAAACCTCTCTCTAAATAGAGGGAGAGGGGGCGCAGCCCCTAGAGAAGGGCGGCCAGGAGATGGGGGCGCCGCCCCTGGCGTCCAGGGAAAAGGGGGAGGGCGCAGCCCTAGGCACCTACACAAGGGCCTCTGTTGGGCCAGCTTCTATTCTTCTGGGCCTTCATTCTTCAGTAACATGACGAAGTTCAGTTCTCTTGCACGGGCCTGAGTGATTGGCCCAGAAGGTGGCGCCTGGGGTGGAGATGCATCTGAAAGCGCTGGAGAAGGTGCTGCTGGTGTAGACGTACTCATGGTGTCCTCATCAGAATGCACCCGATCCACCTTATAGGACACTAAACTGACGTTTTGGTGCGTTCCATAATACTTGGGTGCATTTGAGACCGTTTGGTTGCCTTACGAAACATGGTGGAAAACGGGCCGAACTAGTGCAAAAGTTTGTGCCACGAAGTCGCGTCGGAATTTTTCGCAAAGAACGCACCCGATCCACCCCATTGGACCCTAAACTGATTTATTTGGTGCGTTTTGTGCTATTTGGGTGCATTTGGGACCGTTCAGTTGCCTTACTGAACACGGTCCAAAACTAGCCGAACTAGTGCGAATGTTCGTGCCACGAAGTCGCGTCGGAATTTTTCGCAACAAACGCAGCTGATCCACCCCATTGGACCCGAAATTCACGTTTTGGTGTGTTTCGTATTATTTGCGTGTATTTCGGACCATTTGGTTGCCTCACCAAATTCGGTGCAAAACGGGCCGAACTAGTGCAAAAGTTCGTGCCGCGAAGTCGCGTTGGAATTTTTCGCAACAAACGCACCCGATCCATCCCATTGGACCCTAAACTGACATTTTGCTGCATTTTGTACTATTTGGGTGCATTTGGGACTGTTTGGTTGGCTTATGAAACTCGGTGTAAAACGGGCCGAACTAGTGCCAAAGTTTGTGCCACGAAGTCGCGTCGGAATTTTTCGCAGCGAACGCACCCGATCCACCCCATTGGACCCTAAACTGACATTTTGCTGCGTTTCGTACTATTTGGGTGCATTTGGGAATGTTTGGTTGTCTTACGAAACTCGGTGCAAAACGGGCCGAACACTAGTGCAAAAGTTCGTGCCACGAAGTCGCGTCGGAATTTTTCGCAGCGAACGCACCCGATCCACGCCATCGGACACTAAACTGACATTTTGGTGCGTTTTGTACTATTTGGGTGCATTTGGGACTGTTTGATTGTCTTACGAAACTCGGTGCAAAACGGGCCAAACTAGTGCAAAAGTTCGTGCCACGAAGTCGCGTCGGAATTTTTCGCAACAACACACCCGATCCACTACATTGGACCCTAAACTAACATTTTGCTGCGTTTCATACTATTTGAGTGCATTTGGGACTGTTTGGTTGCCTTACCAAACTCTATGCAAAACGGGCCGAACTAGTGCAAAAGTTCGTGCCACGAAGTGGCGTCGGAATTTTTTGCAACAAACGCACCCGATCCACCCCATTGGACCCTAAACTGACACTTTGTTATGTTTCATACTATTTGGGTGCATTTGGGACCGTTTGGTTGCCTTACGAAACATGGTGCAAAACGGGCCGAACTAGTGCAAAAGTTCGTGCCACGAAGTCGTGTCGGAATTTTTCGCAACGAATGCACTTGATCCACCTTATAGGACACCTAAACTGACGTTTTGGTGCGTTCCATACTGTTTGGGTGCATTTGAGACCATTTGTTTGCCTTACGAAAGTCGGTGCAAAACGGGCAGAACTAGTGTAAAAGTTTGTGCCACGAAGTCGCGTAAGAATTTTCGCAACGAACGCACCCGGTCCACCTTATAGGACACAAAACTGACGTTTTGGTGCGTTCTATACTATTTGGGTGCATTTGGGACCATTTGATTGCCTTACGGAACTCGGTGCAAAACGGGCAAAACTAGTGCAAAAGTTAGTGCCACGAAGTCGCGTCGGAATTTTTCGCAACGGACGCACCTAATCCACCCCATTGGACCCTAACTGACATTTTTGGTGCGTTTTGTACTATTTGAGTGCATTTGGGACTGTTTGGTTGCCTTACCGAACTCGGTGCAAAAAGGGCCGAACTAGTGCAAAAGTTCGTGCCACGAGTTGCAATCGGAATTTTTCGCTATGAACGCACCCGATCCACCCCATTGGACCCTAACCTGATTAATTTGGTGCGTTTCGTACTATTTGGGTGCATTTGGGACCGTTCGGTTGACTTACGGAAGTCGGTGCAAAACTGGCCAAAACTAGTGCGAAAGTTCGTGCCACGAAGTCGCATCGGAATTTTTCGTAATGAACACAGCCGATCCACCCAATTGGACCCTAAACTGACGTTTTGGTGTGTTTCGTACTATTTGGGGTGCATTTGGGACTGTTTGGTTGTCTTACGAAACTCGGTGCAAAATGGGCCAAACTAGTGCAAAAGTTCGTGCCACGAAGTTGCGTCAGAATTTTTTTGCAACGAACGCACCCGATCCACCCCATTGGACTCTAAACTAACGTTTTGGTGCGTTTCGTACTATTTGGTTGTATTTGGGACCGTTCGGTTGCCTTACGAAACTCGGTGCAAACGGGCCGAACTAGTGCAAAAGTTCGTGCCACGAAGTCGCGTCGGAATTTTTTGCAACGAACGCACCCAATCCACCCATTGGACCCTAAACTGACATTTTGATGTGTTTTGTACATTTGGATGAATTGGGACCGTTTTGGTTGCCTTACGAAATTCGGTGCAAAACGGGCCGAAGTAGTGCAAATGTTCGTGCCACAAAGTCGCGTCGGAATTTTTCGCAACGAATGCACCCGATCCACGTTATAGGACACAGAACTGACGTTTTGGTGTGTTCCATACTATTTGGGTGCATTTGAGACTGTTTGGGGTGCCTTACGAAACTCGGTGCAGAACGGGCCGAAGTAGTGCAAAAGTTCGTGCCACGAAGTCGCGTCGGAATTTTTCGCAACAAATGCACCCGATCCATCCCATTGGACCCTATACTGACAGTTGGTGCGTTTCGTACTATTTGAGTGCATTTGGGACTGTTTGGTTGCCTTATCGAACTCGGTGCAAAACGGGGCCGAACTAGTGCAAAAGTTTGTGCCACGAAGTTGCGTCGGAATTTTTCGCTATGAACACACCCGATCCACCCCATTGGACCCTAAATTGATGGTTTAATGTGTTTCGTACTATTTGGGTGTATTTGGGACCATTCGGTTGCCTTACGGAACTCGGTGCAAAACGGGCCGAACTAGTGCAAAAGTTCGTGCCACGAAGTC
Organism: Panicum virgatum; assembly: GCF_016808335.1. Classification (NCBI taxonomy): domain Eukaryota; kingdom Viridiplantae; phylum Streptophyta; class Magnoliopsida; order Poales; family Poaceae; genus Panicum; species Panicum virgatum. The sequence goes on from NW_024376772.1 coordinate 21,407, forward strand.
ACATCGGATTTTTTCGCAACGAACGCACAAAATCCACCCCATTGGACCCTAAACTGATGTTTTGCTGTGTTTTGTACTATTTGGGTGTATTTGGGACCGTTTGGTTGCCTTACGGAACTCGGTGCAAAACGGGCCGAACTAGTGCAAAAGTTCGTGCCACGAAGTCGCATCGGAATTTTTCGCAACGAACGCACAAATCCACCCCATTGGACCCTAAACTTATGTTTTGCTGCGTTTTGTACTATTTGGGTGCATTTGGGACCGTTTGGTTGCCTTACGAAATTCAGTGCAAAACGGGCCGAACTAGTGCAAAAGTTTGTGCCACAAATCGCGTCGGAATTTTTCGCAACGAATGCACCCGATCCACCTTATAGGACGCTGATTTGACGTTTTGGTGCGTTCCATACTATTTGGGTGCATTTGAGACTGTTGGTTGCCTTACGGAACTCTGTGCAGAACGGGCCAAACTACTGCAAAAGTTCATGCCACGAAGTCGCGTCGGAATTTTTCGCAACGAACGCACCCGATCCACCCCATCGGACCCTAAATTGTCATTTTGGTGTGTTTTGTACTATTTGGGTGCATTTGGGACTGTTTGGTTGTCTTACGAAACTCGGTGCAAACGGGCCCAACTAGTGCAAAAGTTCGTGCCACTAAGTCGCGTTCGAATTTTGGCAACAAACGCACCGGATACATCCCATTGGACCCTAAACTGACATTTTGCTGCGTTTCATACTATTTGAGTGCATTTGGGATTGTTTGGGTGCCTTACCGAACTCAGTGCAAAACGGGACGACCTAGTGCAAAAAGTTCGTGCCACGAAGTCGCGTCGGAATTTTTTGCAAACGAATGCACCCGATCCACCTTATAGGACACTAAATTGACGTTTTGGTGTGTACGATACTATTTGGGGTGCATTTGAGACTGTTTGGTTGCCTTACTGAACTCGGTGCAAAAATCTGGCCGAACTAGTGCAAAGTTCGTGCCACAAAGTCGCGTCGGGAATTTTTAGCTATGAACGCACCCGATCCACCCCAATGGACCCTAAACTAACTTTTTAATGCATTGTGTACTATTTGGGTGCATTTGGGGACCGTTTGGTTGCCTTACGAAACTCGGCGCAAAACAGGCCGAACTACTGTAAAAGTTTGTGCCACAAAGTCGCGTCGGAATTTTTGGAACGAATGCACCCGATCCACCTTATAGGATACTAAACTGACGTTTTGGTTGCGTTCCATACTATTTGGGAACATTTGAGACCGTTTGGTTGCCTTACGGAACTCGGTGCAAACGGGGCAAAACTAGTGCAAAAGTTCGTGCCACGATAAGTCGCGTCGGTATTTTTCGCATACGAACGGCCCCCGATCCACCTTATATGGACACTAAACTGACGTGTTGGTGCGTTTCGTACTATTTGGGTGGATTTGGGTACCGTTTCGTGCCTTACGACAACTCGGTGCAAAACGGGACAACCTAGTGGCAAAAGTTCGTGCCACAAGTCGCGTCGGAATTTTTAGCTATGAACGCACCCGATCATCCACCCCAATGGACCCTAAACTAACATTTTGCTGCGTTTTGTACTATTTGGGTGCATTTGGGACCGTTTGTTGCCTTATGAAACTCGGTGCAAAAACAGGCCGAACTAGTGCAAAGGTTTGTGCCAAGAAGTCGCGTCGGAATTTTGGCAACGAATGCACCCGATCCACCTAATAGGACACTAAACTGACGTTTTGGTGTGTTTCCATACTATTTGGGTGCATTTGAGACCATTTGGTTGCCTTACGGAACTCGGTGCAAACGGGCAAAACTAGTGCAAAAGTTCGTGCCACGAAGTCGCGTCGGAATTTTTCGCAATGAACGCACCCGATCCACCTTATAGGACACTAAACTGACGTGTTGGTTCGTTTTGTACTATTTGAGTGGATTTTGGTACCGTTTGGTTGCCTAATGGAACTCGGTGCATAACGGGCCGAACTAAGTTCAAAAGTTGGTGCCTATGAAGTCGCGTCGAATTTTTTGTCAACGAATGCACCCGATCCACCTTATGGGACACTAAAACTGACGTTTTGCTGCGTTTCATAATATTTGGGTGCATTTGGGACTGTTTGTTGCCTTACCAAACTTGGTGCAGAACGGGCCGAAGTAGTGTGAAAGTTCGTGCCACGAAGTCACGTCAGAATTTTCGCAACGAACGCAGCCGATCCACCCATTGGACCCTAAATTGGACATTTTGGTGTGTTTCATGATATTTGGGTGTATTTGGGACCGTTTGGTTGGCTTACCGAACTCCATGCAAAACGGGCCGAACTAGTGCAAAAGTTCGTGCCACGAAGTTGTGTCGAAATTTTTCACAACAAACGCACCCGATCCACCCTAGTGGACCCTAAACTGACGTTTTGCTGCGTTTCATACTATTTGGGTGCATTTGGGACCGTTTGGTTGCCTTATGAAAACACGGTGCAAAATGGGCCGAACTAGTGCAAAAGTTCGTGCCACGAAGTCGCGTCGGAATTTTTGTCAACGAATGCACCCGATGCACCTTATAGGATACGAAACTGATGTTTTGGTGCGTTCCATACTATTTGGGTGCATTTGAGACCGTTTGGTTGCCTTA
>NW_024376773.1:0-23862 GCF_016808335.1 Panicum virgatum
CTAACAAGACAACGTGGCCTAAAACTTTTGGTTTAATTGCACCCAGTTTGGCGTGTTTTGCAGTAAGTTTTGTGCAAAGCGAAACGGTTCCAAATGCACCCAAACGGAAAGAAACGAACCCAAAACATGAGTTTAGGGTCCAATGGTGTGGATCGGGAGCATTCGTTCCGAAAAATTCTAACAAGACATCATGGCTCAAACTTTTGCATTAATTGCACGTTTGGGCATTTTGCACCAAGTTTCGTGCAGTAGCGAAACGGTCCAAACACCCAACGGAAAGAAACACCAAAACATGAGTTAGGCTCCAATGGTGGATCGGAGCGTTCGTTGCAAAAATTCTAACAAGATATCATGGCACGAACTTTTGCATTAATTGCACCAGTTTGGCGCGTTTTGCTGCAAGTTTAGTGCAAACGAAACGGTCCAAAATGCACCCAACGGAAAGACACCAAAACATGAGTTTAGGTCCAATGGTGTGGATCGGGAGCGTTCATTGCAAAATTCTAACAAGGCATCGTTGCTCGAACTTTTGCATTAATTGCACCAGTTTGGCGCATTTTGCACCAAGTTTCGTGCAGTAGCGAAACGGTCCAAAATGCACCCGAACGGAAAGAAACACACCAAAACATGAGTTTTAGGGTCCAATGTGTGGATCGGAGCGTCGTTGGAAAAATTCTAACAAGACATCGTTGCACGAACTTTTGCATTAATTGCACCAGTTTGGCGCGTTTTGCTGCAAGTTTCGTGCAGTAGCGAAACGGTCCAAATGCACCCAAACGGAAAGAACGCACCAAAACATGAGTTTAGGGTCCAATGGTATGGATCAGGAGCATTCGTTGCATTAATTCTAGACATCATGGCATGAACTTTTGCATTAATTGCACCAGTTTGGCGCTTTGCACAAGTTTGTGCAGTAGCGAAACGGTTCCAAAAGCACCCAACGGAAAGAAAACGCACCAAAACATGAGTTTAGGGTCCAATGTGTATCGGGAGCGTTCGTGAAAAATTCTAACAAGACACGTGGCAAACTTTGCATTAATTGCACCAGTTTGGCGGTTTTGCAGCAAGTTTGTGCATAGCGAAACGGTTCCAAATGCACCCAAACGGAAAGAAACGCACCAAAACATGAGTTTAGGGTCCAATGGTGTGGATCGGAGCATTCGTTCCAAAAATTCTAACAAGACAACGTTGCTCGAACTTTTGCATTAATTGCACCAGTTTGGCGCATTTTGCACCAAGTTTCGTGCAGTAGCGAACGGTCCAAAATGCACCCGAACGGAAAGAAACGCACCAAAACATGAGTTTAGGGTCCAATGGTGTGGATCGGGAGCGTTCGTTGCAAAAAATTCTAACAATCATGGCACGAACTTTTGCATTAATTGCACCAGTTTGGCGCGTTTTGCAGCAAGTTTAGTGCAGTAACGAAACGGTTCCAAATGCACCCAAATGGAAAGAACGCACCAAAACATGAGTTTAGGGTTCCAATGGTGTGGATCGGGAGCGTTCGTTCGTGCAAAAATTCTAACAAGACAATCATGGCACGAACTTTTGCATTAATTGCAGCAGTTTGGCGGCATTTTGCACCAAGTTTTCGTGCAGTAGCGAAACGGTCCAAAATGCACCCGAACAGAAGAAAACCACACGAAACATGAGTTTAGGGCTCCAATGGTGTGGATCGGGAGCGTTCGTTGCAAAAATTCTAACAAGGCATCGTTGCTCGAAACTTTTGCATTAATTGCACCAGTTTGGCGCATTTTGCACCAAGTTTCGTGTGCAGTAGCGAAACGGTCCAAAATGCACCCGAACGGAAAGAACACACCAAAAACATGAGTTTAGGGTCCAATGGTGTGGATCGTGAGCGTTTGTTCTGAAAAATTGTAACAAGACATCGTGGCACGAACTTTTGCATTAATTGCACCAGTTTGGCGCGTTTTGCTGCAAGTTTTAGTGCAGTACGAAACGGTTCCAAATGAACCCAAATCGGAAAGATAACGCACCAAAACATGAGTTTAGGGTTCAATGGTATGGATCAGGAGCCGTTGCGATTAATTCTAGCGCGACATCGTGGCATGAACTTTTGCATTAATTGCACCAGTTGGCGCTTTTGCACCAAGTTTGGCAATAGCGAAACGGTCCAAAAAGCACCCAACAAAAGAAACGCACCAAAACATGAGTTTAGGGTCCAATGTGTAGGATCGGGAGCGTTCGTTAAAAATTCTAACACATCGTGGCAAACTTTTGGTTTAATTGCACCAGTTTGGCGTGTTTTGCACAAGTTTTGTGCAGTAGCGAAACGGTTCCAAATGCACCCAAACGGAAAGAACGAACCAAAACATGAGTTTAGGGTCCAATGGTGTGGATCGGGAGCATTCGTTTGAAAAATTCTAACAGACATCGTGCAAACTTTTGCATTAATTGCACAGTTTGGCGCATTTTGCGCCAAGTTTCGTGCATAGCGAAACGGTCCAAAATGCACCCGAACGGAAAGAAACGCACCAAAACATGAGTTTAGGGTCCAATGGTGTGGATCGGGAGCGTTCGTTGCAAAAATTCTAACAAGATATAATGGCACGAACTTTTGCATTAATTGCCACCAGTTTGGCGCGTTTTGCTGCAAGTTTAGTGCAGTAAAACGAAACGGTTCCAAATGCACCCAAATGGAAAGTAAACGCACCAAAACTGAGTTTTAGATTCCAATGGTGTGGATCGGAGCGTTCGTTGCAAAAATTCTAACAAGACATCATGGCACGAACATTTGCATAATTGCAGCAGTTTGGCGCATTTTGCACCAAGTTTCGGTGCAGTAAGCGGAAACGGTCCAAAACTGCACCCGAACGGAAGAAACACACCAAAACATGAGTTTAGGCTCCAATAGTGTGGATCGGGAGTGGTTCGTTGCAAAAATTCTAACAAGGCATCGTTGCTCGAACTTTTGCATAATTGCACCAATTTGGCGCATTTTGCACAAAGTTTCGGGCAGTAGCGAAACGGTCGAAAATGCACAAGAACGGAAAGAAACACACCAAACATGAGTTTTAGGCTCCAATGGTGTGGATCGGGAGCGTTTGTTGAAAAAATTCTAACAAGACATCATGGCACGAACTTTTTGCATTAATTGCACCAGTTTGGAGTGTTTTTGCCGCAAGTTTTTGTGCAATAGCAAAACGGTTCCAAATACACCCAAACGGAAAGAAATGCACCAAAACATGAGTTTTGGGTCCAATGGTGTGGATCGGGAGTGTTCGTTCCGAAAAATTCTAAACAAGACATCGTTGCGCAAACTTTTGCATTAATTGCACCAGTTTGGGCATTTTGCACCAGTTTCGTGCAGTATCGAAATGGTTCCAAATACAACCCAAATGGAAAGAATCGCACCAAAACATGAGTTTAGGGTCCAATGGTTTGGATCGGGAGCGTTTGTTCCGAAAAATTCTAGCAAGACATCGTTGCTCAAACTTTTGCATTAATTGCACCTGTTTGGCGCATTTTGCACCAAGTTTCGTGCAGTAGCGAAACGGTCCAAAATGCACCCGAACGGAAGAAACGCACCAAAACATGAGTTTAGGGTCCAATGGTGTGGATCGTGAGCGTTCGTTCTGAAAAATTGTAACAAGACATCGTTGCACGAACTTTTGCATTAATTGACACCAGTTTTTCGTATTTTACACCAAGTTTCGTGCTGTAGCGAAACGTCCAAACTGCAACCCGAACAGAAAGAAACGGACCAAATATGAGTTTAGGGTCCAATGGTGTGGATCGGGAGCGTCGTTGCAAAAATTCTAACAAGACAATCGTTGCACGAACTTTTGCATTAATTGCACCAGTTTGGCGCGTTTTGCTGGCAAGTTAGTGCAAGTAACGAAACGGTTCCAAATGCACCCAAATGGAAAGTAACCGCCCAAAACATGAGTTTAGGTTCAATGGTATGGATCAGGAGCACTTCGTTGCGATTAATTCTTGCACCCAATGGAAAGAAACGCACCAAAACATGAGTTTAGGGTCCAATGGTGTGGATCGGGAGCGTTCGTTCTGAAAAATTCTAACAAGACATCATGGCACGAACTTTTTGCATTAATTCCACCAGTTGGGGCGTGTTTGCAGCAAGTTTTGTGCAATAGCAAAACGGTTCCAAATGCACCCAAACGGAAAGAAACCCAAAACATGAGTTTAGGTCCAATGGTGTGGATCGGGAGCGTTCGTTGCAAAATTCTAACAAGACATCGTTGCACGAACTTTTGCATTAATTGCACCAGTTTGGCGTTTTGCGCAAGTTTTGCAGCGAAACGTTCCAAATGCAGGAAGCACCAAAACATGACTTTAGGGTCAATGGTCCACGTTGGCACCAAATGGAAAGAAACGCACCAAAACATGAGTTTAGGGTCCAATTGTGGATCGGAGCGTTCGTTGAAAAATTCTAACAAGACATCATGGCACGAACTTTGCATTAATTGCACCAGTTTGGCGTTTTGCAGCAAGTTTTGTGCAATAGAAAACGGTTCCAAATGCACCCAAACGGAAAGAAACACCAAAACATGAGTTTGGGTCCAATGGTGTGGATCGGGAGCGTTCGTTGAAAAATTCTAACAAGACACATCGTGAACTTTTGCATTAATTGCATAGCCAGTTTGGCGCGTTTGCACCAAGTTTCGTGCAGTATCGAAACGGTTCCAAATACACCCAACGGAAAGAAAACGCCACCAAACCATGAGTTTCGGGTCTCACTGTGTGGATCGGGGAGATGTTCGTTCTGAAAAATTCTAACAAGACATCGTTGCATGAACTTTTGCATTAATGCACAGTTTGGCCGTATTTTGCACCAAGTTTCGTGCTGTAAGCGAAACGGTCGAAAATGCACCCGAACGGAAAGAAACGCTCCAAAAACATGAGTTAGGGCTCCAATTGGTGTGGAATCGGGAGCGTTCGTTCTGAAAATTCTAACAAGATTATCCATGGCACGAACTTTGCATTAATTGCACCAGGTTGGCGCATTTTGCACCAAGTTTCGTGCAGTAGCGAAACGGTCCAACATGCACCCGAACGGAAAGAAACACACCACACACATGAGTTTAGGCTCCATTGGTGTGGTGATCGGGAGCGTTTGTTGCAAAAATTCTAACAAGTATATCATGGCACGAACTTTTGCATTAATTCCACCAGTTTGGCGCGTTTTGCTGCAAGTTTCGTGCATGTAGTAACGAAACGGTTCCAAATGCACCCAAATGAAAGTAAACGCACCAAAACATGAGTTTAGATTCCATGGTGTGGATCGGGTGCGTTCGTTGCAAAAATTCTAACAAGATATCATGGCACGAACTTTTGCATTAATTGCACCAGTTTGGCGCGTTTTGCTACAAGTTTAGTGCAGTAACGAAACGGTTCCAAATGCACCCAAATGGAAAGTAACGCACCAAAACATGAGTTTAGATTCCAATGGTGTGGATTGGAGCGTTTTGTTGTGAAAATTTTCTAACAAGACATCGTGGCACGAACTTTTGCATTAATTGTACCAGTTTTGCGCGTTTTGTAGCAAGTTTCATGCAATAGCGAAACGGTTCCAAATGCCCCCAAACGGAAAGAAAACGAACCAAAACATGAGTTTAGGGTCCAATGGTATGGATCAGGAGCATTCGTTGCGATTAATTCTAGCGCGACATCATGGTATGAACTTTTGCATTAATTGCACCAGTTTGGCGCTTTTGCACCAAGTTTCCTGCAGTAGCGAACAGGTCCAAAAAGCACCCGAACTGAAAGAAACGCACCAAAACATGAGTTTAGGGTCCCATAGTGTAGATCCGGGAGCGTTCGCTTGCAAAAGATTCTAACAAGACAACGTGGCCTAAACATTTGGTTTAATTGCACCAGTTTGGCGTGTTTTGCAAGCAAGTTTTGTGCAATAGCGAAACGGTTCCAAATGCACCCAAACGGAAAAGAAACGAACCAAAACATGAGTTTAGGGTCCAATGGTGTGGGATCGGGAGCATTCGTTCCGAAAAATTCTAACAAGACATCGTTGCTCAAACTTTTGCATTAATTGCACCTGTTGGGCCATTTTGCACCAAGTTTCGTTGCAGTAGCTAAACGGTCCAAAGTGCACCCCGAACTGGAAAGAAACGCACCAAAACATGAGTTTTAGGGTCCAATGGTGTGGATCGGGAGCGTTCAGTTGCAAAAATTCTAACAAGATATCATGGCACGAACTTTTGCATTAATTGCACCAGTTTGGCGCGTTTTTGCTGCAAGTTTAGTGCAGGTAACGAAACGGTTCCAAATGCACCCAAATGGAAAGTAACGCACCAAAACATGAGTTTAGATTCCAATGGTGTGGATCGGGAAGCGTTCGTTGCAAAAATTCTAACAAGACATCATGGCACGAACTTTTGCATTAATTGCAGCAGTTTGGCGCATTTTGCACCAAGTTTCGTGCAGTAGCGAAACGGTCCAAAATGCACCCGAACGGAAAGAAACGCACCAAAACATGAGTTTAGGGCTCCAATGGTGTGGATCAGGGAGCGTTCGTTGCAAAAATTCTAACAAGGCATCGTTGCTCGAACTTTTGCATTAATTGCACCAGTTTGGCGCGTTTTGCTGCAAGTTTAGTGCAGTAACGATACGGTTCCAAATGCACCCAAATGGAAAGTAACGCACCAAAACATGAGTTTAGATTCCAATGGTGTGGATCGGGAGCGTTCGTTGCAAAAATTCTAACAAGACATCATGGCACGAACTTTTACATTAATTGCAGCAGTTTGGCGCATTTTGCACCAAGTTTCGTTGCAGTAGCGAAACGGTCCAAAATGCACCCGAACGGAAAGAAACACACCAAACATGAGTTTAGGCTCCAATGGTGTGGATCGGGAGCGTTCGTTGCAAAAATTCTAACAAGGCACCGTTGCTCGAACTTTTGCATTAATTGCACCAGTTTGGCGCGTTTTGCTGCAAGTTTAGTGCAGTAACGAAAACGGTTCCAAATGCACCCAAATGGAAAGTAACGCACCAAAACATGAGTTTAGGGTCAATGGTATGGATCAGGAGCATTCGTTGCGATTAATTCTAGCACCCAAATGGAAAGAAACGCACCAAAACATGAGTTTAGGGTCCAATGGTGTGGATCGGGAGTGTTCGTTCTGAAAAATTCTAACAAGACATCATGGCACGAACTTTTGCATTAATTGCACCAGTTTGGCGTGTTTTGCAGCAAGTTTTGTGCAATAGCAAAACGGTTCAAAATACACCCAAACGGAAAGAAATGCACCAAAACATGAGTTTTGGGTGCAATGGTGTGGATCGGGAGCGTTCGTTCCGAAAAATTCTAACAAGACATCGTTGCGCAAACTTTTGCATTAATTGCACCAGTTTGGCGCGTTTTGCACCAAGTTTCGTGCAGTATCGAAACGGTTCCAAATACACCCAAACGGAAAGAAACGCACCAAAACATGAGTTTAGGGTCCAATGGTGTGGATCGGGAGCGTTCGTTCTGAAAAATTCTAACAAGACATCATTGCACGAACTTTTGCATTAATTGCACCAGTTTGGCGTATTTTGCACCAAGTTTCGTGCTGTAGCGAAACGGTCCAAAATGCACCCGAACAGAAAGAAACGCACCAAAACATGAGTTTAGGCTCCATTGGTGTGGATCGGGAGCGTTCGTTGTAAAAATTCGAACAAGATATCATGGCACGAACTTTTGCATTAATTCCACCGGTTTGGCGCGTTTTGCTGCAAGTTTAGTGCAGTAATGAAACGGTTCCAAATGCACCCAAATGGAAAGTAACGCACCAAAACATGAGTTTAGATTCCAATGGTGTGGATCGGGAGCGTTTGTTGTGAAAATTTGTAACAAGACATCGTGGCACGAACTTTTGCATTAATTGTACCAGTTTTGCGCGTTTTGCAGCAAGTTTCATGCAATAGCGAAACGGTTCCAAATGCCCCCAAACGGAAAGAAACGAACCAAAACATGAGTTTAGGGTCCAATGGTATGGATCAGGAGCATTCGTTGCGATTAATTCTAGCGCGACATCATGGCATGAACTTTTGCATTAATTGCACCAATTTGGCGCTTTTGCACCAAGTTTCCTGCAGTAGCGAAACGGTCCAAAAAGCACCCGAACGGAAAGAAACGCACCAAAACATGAGTTTAGGGTCCCATAGTGTAGATCGGGAGCGTTCGCTGCAAAAGATTCTAACAAGACAACGTGGCCTAAACATTTGGTTTAATTGCACCAGTTTGGCGTGTTTTGCAGCAAGTTTTGTGCAATAGCGAAACGGTTCCAAATGCACCCAAACGGAAAGAAACGAACCAAAACATGAGTTTAGGGTCCAATGGTGTGGATCGGGAGCATTCGTTCCGAAAAATTCTAACAAGACATCGTTGCTCAAACTTTTGCATTAATTGCACCTGTTTGGCGCATTTTGCACCAAGTTTCGTGCAGTAGCTAAACGGTCCAAAATGCACCCGAATGGAAAGAAACGCACCAAAACATGAGTTTAGGGTCCAATGGTGTGGATCGGGAGCGTTCGTTGCAAAAATTCTAACAAGATATCATGGCACGAACTTTTGCATTAATTGCACCAGTTTGGCGCGTTTTGCTGCAAGTTTAGTGCAGTAACGAAACGGTTCCAAATGCACCCAAATGGAAAGTAACGCACCAAAACATGAGTTTAGATTCCAATGGTGTGGATCGGGAGCGTTCGTTGCAAAAATTCTAACAAGACATCATGGCACGAACTTTTGCATTAATTGCACCAGTTTGGCGCATTTTGCACCAAGTTTCGTGCAGTAGCGAAACGGTCCAAACTGCACCCGAACGGAAAGAAACGCACCAAAACATGAGTTTAGGGTCCAATGGTGTGGATCGGGAGCGTTCGTTGCAAAAATTCTAACAAGACATCGTTGCTCGAACTTTTGCATTAATTGCACCAGTTTGGCGCGTTTTGCTGCAAGTTTAGTGCAGTAACGATACGGTTCCAAATGCACCCAAATGGAAAGTAACGCACCAAAACATGAGTTTAGATTCCAATGGTGTGGATCGGGAGCGTTCGTTGCAAAAATTCTAACAAGACATCATGGCACGAACTTTTACATTAATTGCAGCAGTTTGGCGCATTTTGCACCAAGTTTCGTGCAGTAGCGAAACGGTCCAAAATGCACCCGAACGGAAAGAAACACACCAAAACATGAGTTTAGGCTCCAATGGTGTGGATCGGGAGCGTTCGTTGCAAAAATTCTAACAAGGCACCGTTGCTCGAACTTTTGCATTAATTGCACCAGTTTGGCGCGTTTTGCTGCAAGTTTAGTGCAGTAACGAAACGGTTCCAAATGCACCCAAATGGAAAGTAACGCATCCAAAACATGAGTTTAGGGTTCAATGGTATGGATCAGGAGCATTCGTTGCGATTAATTCTAGCACCCAAATGGAAAGAAACGCACCAAAACATGAGTTTAGGGTCCAATGGTGTGGATCGGGAGTGTTCGTTCTGAAAAATTCTAACAAGACATCATGGCACGAACTTTTGCATTAATTGCACCAGTTTGGCGTGTTTTGCAGCAAGTTTTGTGCAATAGCAAAACGGTTCAAAATACACCCAAACGGAAAGAAATGCACCAAAACATGAGTTTTGGGTGCAATGGTGTGGATCGGGAGCGTTCGTTCCGAAAAATTCTAACAAGACATCGTTGCGCAAACTTTTGCATTAATTGCACCAGTTTGGCGCGTTTTGCACCAAGTTTCGTGCAGTATCGAAACGGTTCCAAATACACCCAAACGGAAAGAAACGCACCAAAACATGAGTTTAGGGTCCAATGGTGTGGATCGGGAGCGTTCGTTCTGAAAAATTCTAACAAGACATCATTGCACGAACTTTTGCATTAATTGCACCAGTTTGGCGTATTTTGCACCAAGTTTCGTGCTGTAGCGAAACGGTCCAAAATGCACCCGAACAGAAAGAAACGCACCAAAACATGAGTTTAGGCTCCATTGGTGTGGATCGGGAGCGTTCGTTGTAAAAATTCGAACAAGATATCATGGCACGAACTTTTGCATTAATTCCACCGGTTTGGCGCGTTTTGCTGCAAGTTTAGTGCAGTAATGAAACGGTTCCAAATGCACCCAAATGGAAAGTAACGCACCAAAACATGAGTTTAGATTCCAATGGTGTGGATCGGGAGCGTTTGTTGTGAAAATTTGTAACAATACATCGTGGCACGAACTTTTGCATTAATTGTACCAGTTTTGCGCGTTTTGCAGCAAGTTTCATGCAATAGCGAAACGGTTCCAAATGCCCCCAAACGGAAAGAAACGAACCAAAACATGAGTTTAGGGTCCAATGGTATGGATCAGGAGCATTCGTTGCGATTAATTCTAGCGCGACATCATGGCATGAACTTTTGCATTAATTGCACCAATTTGGCGCTTTTGCACCAAGTTTCCTGCAGTAGCGAAACGGTCCAAAAAGCACCCGAACGGAAAGAAACGCACCAAAACATGAGTTTAGGGTCCCATAGTGTAGATCGGGAGCGTTCGCTGCAAAAGATTCTAACAAGACAACGTGGCCTAAACATTTGGTTTAATTGCACCAGTTTGGCGTGTTTTGCAGCAAGTTTTGTGCAATAGCGAAACGGTTCCAAATGCACCCAAACGGAAAGAAACGAACCAAAACATGAGTTTAGGGTCCAATGGTGTGGATCGGGAGCATTCGTTCCGAAAAATTCTAACAAGACATCGTTGCTCAAACTTTTGCATTAATTGCACCTGTTTGGCGCATTTTGCACCAAGTTTCGTGCAGTAGCTAAACGGTCCAAAATGCACCCGAATGGAAAGAAACGCACCAAAACATGAGTTTAGGGTCCAATGGTGTGGATCGGGAGCGTTCGTTGCAAAAATTCTAACAAGATATCATGGCACGAACTTTTGCATTAATTGCACCAGTTTGGCGCGTTTTGCTGCAAGTTTAGTGCAGTAACGAAACGGTTCCAAATGCACCCAAATGGAAAGTAACGCACCAAAACATGAGTTTAGATTCCAATGGTGTGGATCGGGAGCGTTCGTTGCAAAAATTCTAACAAGACATCATGGCACGAACTTTTGCATTAATTGCACCAGTTTGGCGCATTTTGCACCAAGTTTCGTGCAGTAGCGAAACGGTCCAAACTGCACCCGAACGGAAAGAAACGCACCAAAACATGAGTTTAGGGTCCAATGGTGTGGATCGGGAGCGTTCGTTGCAAAAATTCTAACAAGACATCGTTGCTCGAACTTTTGCATTAATTGCACCAGTTTGGCGCGTTTTGCTGCAAGTTTAGTGCAGTAACGATACGGTTCCAAATGCACCCAAATGGAAAGTAACGCACCAAAACATGAGTTTAGATTCCAATGGTGTGGATCGGGAGCGTTCGTTGCAAAAATTCTAACAAGACATCATGGCACGAACTTTTACATTAATTGCAGCAGTTTGGCGCATTTTGCACCAAGTTTCGTGCAGTAGCGAAACGGTCCAAAATGCACCCGAACGGAAAGAACACACCAAAACATGAGTTTAGGCTCCAATGGTGTGGATCGGGAGCGTTCGTTGCAAAAATTCTAACAAGGCACCGTTGCTCGAACTTTTGCATTAATTGCACCAGTTTGGCGCGTTTTGCTGCAAGTTTAGTGCAGTAACGAAACGGTTCCAAATGCACCCAAATGGAAAGTAACGCACCAAAACATGACTTTAGGGTTCAATGGTATGGATCAGGAGCATTCGTTGCGATTAATTCTAGCACCCAAATGGAAAGAAACGCACCAAAACATGAGTTTAGGGTCCAATGGTGTGGATCGGGAGTGTTCGTTCTGAAAAATTCTAACAAGACATCATGGCACGAACTTTTGCATTAATTGCACCAGTTTGGCGTGTTTTGCAGCAAGTTTTGTGCAATAGCAAAACGGTTCAAAATACACCCAAACGGAAAGAAATGCACCAAAACATGAGTTTTGGGTGCAATGGTGTGGATCGGGAGCGTTCGTTCCGAAAAATTCTAACAAGACATCGTTGCGCAAACTTTTGCATTAATTGCACCAGTTTGGCGCGTTTTGCACCAAGTTTCGTGCAGTATCGAAACGGTTCCAAATACACCCAAACGGAAAGAAACGCACCAAAACATGAGTTTAGGGTCCAATGGTGTGGATCGGGAGCGTTCGTTCTGAAAAATTCTAACAAGACATCATTGCACTGAACTTTTGCATTAATTGCACCAGTTTGGCGTATTTTGCACCAAGTTTCGTGCTGTAGCGAAACGGTCCAAAATGCACCCGAACGGAAAGAAACGCACCAAAACATGAGTTTTAGGCTCCATTGGTGTGGATCGGGAGCGTTCGTTGTAAAAATTCGAACAAGATTCATGGCAAAATTCTAACAAGATATCATGGCACGAACTTTTGCATTAATTGCACCAGTTTGGCGCGTTTGCACCAAGTTTCGTGCAGTAGCGAAACGGTCCAAATGCACCCGAACGGAAAGAAACACACCAAAAATGAGTTTAGGCTCCATTGGTGTGGATCAGGAGCGTTCGTTGCAAAAATTCTAACAATATTCATGGCACGAACTTTTGCATTAATTCCACCAGTTTGGCGCGTTTTGCTGCAAGTTTAGTGCAGTAACGAAACGGTTCCAAATGCACCCAAATGGAAGTAACGCACCAAAACATGAGTTTAGATTCCAATGGTGTGGATCGGGAGCGTTCGTTGCAAAATTCTAACAAGATATCATGGCACGAACTTTTGCATTAATTGCACCAGTTTGGCGCGTTTTGCTACAAGTTTAGTGCAGTAACGAAACGGTTCCAAATGCACCCAAATGGAAAGTAACGCACCAAAACATGAGTTTAGATTCCAATGGTGTGGATTGGGAGCGTTTGTTGTGAAAATTTCTAACAAGACATCGTGGCACGAACTTTTGCATTAATTGTACCAGTTTTGCGCGTTTTGTAGCAAGTTTCATGCAATAGCGAAACGGTTCCAAATGCCCCCCAAACGGAAAGAAACGAACCAAAACATGAGTTTAGGGTTCAATGGTATGGATCAGGAGCATTCGTTGCGATTAATTCTAGCACCCAAATGGAAAGAACGCACCAAAACATGAGTTTAGGGTCCAATGGTGTGGATCGGGAGTGTTCGTTCTGAAAAATTCTAACAAGACATCATGGCACGAACTTTTGCATTAATTGCACCAGTTTGGCGTGTTTTGCAGCAAGTTTTGTGCAATAGCAAAACGGTTCAAAATACACCCAAACGGAAAGAAATGCACCAAAACATGAGTTTTGGGTCCAATGGTGTGGATCGGGAGCGTTCGTTCCGAAAAATTCTAACAAGACATCGTTGCGCAAACTTTTGCATTAATTGCACCAGTTTGGCGCGTTTTGCACCAAGTTTCGTGCAGTATCGAAACGGTTCCAAATACACCCAAACGGAAAGAAACGCACCAAAACATGAGTTTAGGGTCCAATGGTGTGGATCGGGAGCGTTCGTTCTGAAAAATTCTAACAAGACATCATTGCACGAACTTTTGCATTAATTGCACCAGTTTGGCGTATTTTGCACCAAGTTTCGTGCTGTAGCGAAACGGTCCAAAATTCACCCGAACGGAAAGAAACGCACCAAAACATGAGTTTAGGGCTCCAATTGGTGTGGATCGGGAGCGTTCGTTGTAAAAATTCTAACAAGACATCGTGGCACGAACTTTTGCATTAATTGCACCAGTTTGGCGCGTTTTGCTGCAAGTTTAGTGCAGTAACGAAACGGTTCCAAATGCACCCAAATGGAAAGTAACGCACCAAAACATGAGTTTAGATTCCAATGGTGTGGATCGGGAGCGTTCGTTGCAAAAATTCTAACAAGACATCATGGCACGAACTTTTGCATTAATTGCACCAGTTTGGCGCATTTTGCACCAAGTTTCGTGCAAGTAGCGAAACGGTCCAAAATGCACCCGAACGGAAAGAAACACACCAAAACATGAGTTTAGGGCTCCAATGGTGTGGATCAGGAGCGTTCGTTGCAAAAATTCTAACAAGGCATCGTTGCTCGAACTTTTGCATTAATTGCACCAGTTTGGCGCGTTTTGCTGCAAGTTTAGTGCAGTAACGATACGGTTCCAAATGCACCCAAATGGAAAGTAACGCACCAAAACATGAGTTTAGATTCCAATGGTGTGGATCGGGAGCGTTCGTTGCAAAAATTCTAACAAGACATCATGGCACGAACTTTTACATTAATTACAGCAGTTTGGCGCATTTTGCACCAAGTTTCGTGCAGTAGCGAAACGGTCCAAAATGCACCCGAACGGAAAGAAACACACCAAAACATGAGTTTAGGCTCCAATGGTGTGGATCGGGAGCGTTCGTTGCAAAAATTCTAACAAGGCACCGTTGCTCGAACTTTTGCATTAATTGCACCAGTTTGGCGCGTTTGCTGCAAGTTTAGTGCAGTAACGAAACGGTTCCAAATGCACCCAAATGGAAAGTAACGCACCAAAACATGAGTTTAGGGTTCAATGGTATGGATCAGGAGCATTCGTTGCGATTAATTCTAGCACCCAAATGGAAAGAAACGCACCAAAACATGAGTTTAGGGTCCAATGGTGTGGATCGGGAGTGTTCATTCTGAAAAATTCTAACAAGACATCATGGCACGAACTTTTGCATTAATTGCACCAGTTTGGCGTGTTTTGCAGCAAGTTTTGTGCAATAGCAAAACGGTTCAAAATACACCCAAACGGAAAGAAATGCACCAAAACATGAGTTTTGGGTGCAATGGTGTGGATCGGGAGCGTTCGTTCCGAAAAATTCTAACAAGACATCGTTGCGCAAACTTTTGCATTAATTGCACCAGTTTGGCGCGTTTTGCACCAAGTTTCGTGCAGTATCGAAACGGTTCCAAATACACCCAAACGGAAAGAAACGCACCAAAACATGAGTTTAGGGTCCAATGGTGTGGATCGGGAGCGTTCGTTCTGAAAAATTCTAACAAGACATCATTGCATGAACTTTTGCATTAATTGCACCAGTTTGGCGTATTTTGCACCAAGTTTCGTGCTGTAGCGAAACGGTCCAAAATGCACCCGAACAGAAAGAAACGCACCAAAACATGAGTTTAGGCTCCATTGGTGTGGATCGGGAGCGTTCGTTGTAAAAATTCGTACAAGATATCATGGCACGAACTTTTGCATTAATTCCACCGGTTTCGCGCGTTTTGCTGCAAGTTTAGTGCAGTAACGAAACGGTTCCAAATGCACCCAAATGGAAAGTAACGCACCAAAACATGAGTTTAGATTCCAATGGTGTGGATCGGGAGCGTTTGTTGTGAAAATTTGTAACAAGACATCGTGGCACGAACTTTTGCATTAATTGTACCAGTTTTGCGCGTTTTGCAGCAAGTTTCATGCAATAGCGAAACGGTTCCAAATGCCCCCAAACGGAAAGAAACGAACCAAAACATGAGTTTAGGGTCCAATGGTATGGATCAGGAGCATTCGTTGCGATTAATTCTAGCGCGACATCATGGCATGAACTTTTGCATTAATTGCACCAGTTTGGCGCTTTTGCACCAAGTTTCCTGCAGTAGCGAAACGGTCCAAAAAGCACCCGAACGGAAAGAAACGCACCAAAACATGAGTTTAGGGTCCCATAGTGTAGATCGGGAGCGTTCGCTGCAAAAGATTCTAACAAGACAACGTGGCCTAAACATTTGGTTTAATTGCACCAGTTTGGCGTGTTTTGCAGCAAGTTTTGTGCAATAGCGAAACGGTTCCAAATGCACCCAAACGGAAAGAAACGAACCAAAACATGAGTTTAGGGTCCAATGGTGTGGATCGGGAGCATTCGTTCCGAAAAATTCTAACATCGTTGCTCAAACTTTTGCATTAATTGCACCTGTTTGGCGCATTTTGCACCAATTTTCGTGCAGTAGCTAAACGGTCCAAAATGCACCCGAATGGAAAGAAACGCACCAAAACATGAGTTTAGGGTCCAATGGTGTGGATCGGGAGCGTTCGTTGCAAAATTCTAACAAGATATCTGGCACGAACTTTTGCATTAATTGCACCAGTTTGGCGCATTTTGCACCAAGTTTCGTGCAGTAGCGAAACGGTCCAAACTGCACCCGAACGGAAAGAAACGCACCAAAACATGAGTTTAGGGTCCAATGGTGTGGATCGGGAGTTCGTTGCAAAAATTCTAACAAGACATCATTGCGAACTTTTGCATTAATTGCACCAGTTTGGCGCGTTTTGCTGCAAGTTTAGTGCAGTAACGAAACGGTTCCAAATGCACCCAAATGGAAAGTAACGCACCAAAACATGAGTTTAGATTCCAATGGTGTGGATCGGGAGCGTTCGTTGCAAAAATTCTAACAAGACATCATGGCACGAACTTTTGCATTAATTGCACCAGTTTGGCGCATTTTGCACCAAGTTTCGTGCAGTAGCGAAACGGTCCAAACTGCACCCGAACGGAAAGAAACGCACCAAAACATGAGTTTAGGGTCCAATGGTGTGGATCGGGAGCGTTCGTTGCAAAAATTCTAACAAGACATCGTTGCTCGAACTTTTGCATTAATTGCACCAGTTTGGCGCGTTTTGCTGCCAAGTTTAGTGCAGTAACGATACGGTTCCAAATGCACCCAAATGGAAAGTAACGCACCAAAACATGAGTTTAGATTCCAATGGTGTGGATCGGGAGCGTTCGTTGCAAAAATTCTAACAAGACATCATGGCACGAACTTTTACATTAATTGCAGCAGTTTGGCGCATTTTGCACCAAGTTTCGTGCAGTAGCCGAAACAGTCCAAAATGCACCCGAACGGAAAGAAACACACCAAAACATGAGTTTAGGCTCCAATGGTGTGGATCGGGAGCGTTCGTTGCAAAAATTCTAACAAGGCACCGTTGCTCGAACTTTTGCATTAATTGCACCAGTTTGGCGCGTTTTGCTGCAAGTTTAGTGCAGTAACGAAACGGTTCCAAATGCACCCAAATGGAAAGTAACGCACCAAAACATGAGTTTAGATTCCAATGGTGTGGATCGGGAGCGTTTGTTGTGAAAATTTGTAACAAGACATCGTGGCACGAACTTTTGCATTAATTGTACCAGTTTTGCGCGTTTTGCAGCAAGTTTCATGCAATAGCGAAACGGTTCCAAATGCCCCCAAACGGAAAGAAACGAACCAAAACATGAGTTTAGGGTCCAATGGTATGGATCAGGAGCATTCGTTGCGATTAATTCTAGCGCGACATCCTGGCATGAACTTTTGCATTAATTGCACCAGTTTGGCGCTTTTGCACCAAGTTTCCTGCAGTAGCGAAACGGTCCAAAAAGCACCCGAACGGAAAGAAACGCACCAAAACATGAGTTTAGGGTCCCATAGTGTAGATCGGGAGCGTTCGCTGCAAAAGATTCTAACAAGACAACGTGGCCTAAACATTTGGTTTAATTGCACCAGTTTGGCGTGTTTTGCAGCAAGTTTTGTGCAATAGCGAAACGGTTCCAAATGCACCCAAACGGAAAGAAACGAACCAAAACATGAGTTTAGGGTCCAATGGTGTGGATCGGGAGCATTCGTTCCGAAAAATTCTAACAAGACATCGTTGCTCAAACTTTTGCATTAATTGCACCTGTTTGGCGCATTTTGCACCAAGTTTCGTGCAGTAGCTAAACGGTCCAAAATGCACCCGAATGGAAAGAAACGCACCAAAACATGAGTTTAGGGTCCAATGGTGTGGATCGGGAGCGTTCGTTGCAAAAATTCTAACAAGATATCATGGCACGAACTTTTGCATTAATTGCACCAGTTTGGCGCGTTTTGCTGCAAGTTTAGTGCAGTAACGAAACGGTTCCAAATGCACCCAAATGGAAAGTAACGCACCAAAACATGAGTTTAGATTCCAATGGTGTGGATCGGGAGCGTTCGTTGCAAAAATTCTAACAAGACATCATGGCACGAACTTTTGCATTAATTGCACCAGTTTGGCGCATTTTGCACCAAGTTTCGTGCAGTAGCGAAACGGTCCAAACTGCACCCGAACGGAAAGAAACGCACCAAAACATGAGTTTAGGGTCCAATGGTGTGGATCGGGAGCGTTCGTTGCAAAAATTCTAACAAGACATCGTTGCTCGAACTTTTGCATTAATTGCACCAGTTTGGCGCGTTTTGCTGCAAGTTTAGTGCAGTAACGATACGGTTCCAAATGCACCCAAATGGAAAGTAACGCACCAAAACATGAGTTTAGATTCCAATGGTGTGGATCGGGAGCGTTCGTTGCAAAAATTCTAACAAGACATCATGGCACGAACTTTTACATTAATTGCAGCAGTTTGGCGCATTTTGCACCAAGTTTCGTGCAGTAGCGAAACAGTCCAAAATGCACCCGAACGGAAAGAAACACACCAAAACATGAGTTTAGGCTCCAATGGTGTGGATCGGGAGCGTTCGTTGCAAAAATTCTAACAAGATATCATGCACGAACTTTGCATTAATTGCACCAGTTTGGCGCGTTTTGCTGCAAGTTTAGTGCAGTAACGAAACGGTTCCAAATGCACCCAAATGGAAAGTAACGCACCAAAACATGAGTTTAGGGTTCAATGGTATGGATCAGGAGCATTCGTTGCGATTAATTCTAGCACCCAAAAAAGAAACGCACCAAAACATGAGTTTAGGGTCCAATGGTGTGGATCGGGAGTGTTCGTTTGAAAATTCTAACAAGACATCATGGCACGAACTTTAGCATTAATTGCACCAGTTTGGCGTGTTTTGCAGCAAGTTTTGTGCAATAGCAAAACGGTTCAAATACACCCAAACGGAAAGAAATGCACAAAAACATGAGTTTTGGGTCCAATGGTGTGGATCGGAGCGTTCGTTCCGAAAAATTCTAACAAGACATCGTTGCGCAAACTTTTGCATTAATTGCACCAGTTTGGCGTGTTTTGCAGCAAGTTTTGTGCAATAGCGAAACGGTTCCAAATGCACCCAACGGAAAGAAACGAACCAAAACATGAGTTTAGGGTCCAATGGTGTGGATCGGGAGCATTCGTTCCGAAAAATTCTAACAAGACATCGTTGCTCAAACTTTTGCATTAATTGCACCTGTTTGGCGAATTTTGCACCAAGTTTCGTGCAGTAGCTAAACGGTCCAAAATGCACCCGAATGGAAAGAAACGCACCAAAACATGAGTTTAGGGTCCAATGGTGTGGATCGGGAGCGTTCGTTGCAAAAATTCTAACAAGATATCATGGCACGAACTTTTGCATTAATTGCACCAGTTTGGCGCGTTTTGCTGCAAGTTTAGTGCAGTAACGAAACGGTTCCAAATGCACCCAAATGGAAAGTAACGCACCAAAACATGAGTTT
The DNA here is from genome assembly GCF_016808335.1 of Panicum virgatum. Taxonomy (NCBI): domain Eukaryota; kingdom Viridiplantae; phylum Streptophyta; class Magnoliopsida; order Poales; family Poaceae; genus Panicum; species Panicum virgatum. The sequence goes on from NW_024376773.1 coordinate 19,378, forward strand.
AGATTCCAATGGTGTGGATCGGGAGCGTTCGTTGCAAAAATTCTAACAAGACATCATGGCACGAACTTTTGCATTAATTGCACCAGTTTGGCGCATTTTGCACCAAGTTTCGTGCAGTAGCGAAACGGTCCAAACTGCACCCGAACGGAAAGAAACGCACCAAAACATGAGTTTAGGGTCCAATGGTGTGGATCGGGAGCGTTCGTTGCAAAAATTCTAACAAGACATCGTTGCTCGAACTTTTGCATAAATTGCACCAGTTTGGCGCGTTTTGCTGCAAGTTTAGTGCAGTAACGATACGGTTCCAAATGCACCCAAATGGAAAGTAACGCACCAAAACATGAGTTTAGATTCCAATGGTGTGGATCGGGAGCGTTCGTTGCAAAAATTCTAACAAGACATCATGGCACGAACTTTTACATTAATTGCAGCAGTTTGGCGCATTTTGCACCAAGTTTCGTGCAGTAGCGAAACAGTCCAAAATGCACCCGAACGGAAAGAAACACACCAAAACATGAGTTTAGGCTCCAATGGTGTGGATCGGGAGCGTTCGTTGCAAAAATTCTAACAAGGCACCGTTGCTCGAACTTTTGCATTAATTGCACCAGTTTGGCGCGTTTTGCTGCAAGTTTAGTGCAGTAACGAAACGGTTCCAAATGCACCCAAATGGAAAGTAACGCACCAAAACATGAGTTTAGATTCCAATGGTGTGGATCGGGAGCGTTTGTTGTGAAAATTTGTAACAAGACATCGTGGCACGAACTTTTGCATTAATTGTACCAGTTTTGCGCGTTTTGCAGCAAGTTTCATGCAATAGCGAAACGGTTCCAAATGCCCCCAAACGGAAAGAAACGAACCAAAACATGAGTTTAGGGTCCAATGGTATGGATCAGGAGCATTCGTTGCGATTAATTCTAGCGCGACATCCTGGCATGAACTTTTGCATTAATTGCACAGTTTGGCGCTTTTGCACCAAGTTTCCTGCAGTAGCGAAACGGTCCAAAAAGCACCCGAACGGAAAGAAACGCACCAAAACATGAGTTTAGGGTCCCATAGTGTAGATCGGGAGCGTTCGCTGCAAAAGATTCTAACAAGACAACGTGGCCTAAACATTTGGTTTAATTGCACCAGTTTGGCGTGTTTTGCAGCAAGTTTTGTGCAATAGCGAAACGGTTCCAAATGCACCCAAACGGAAAGAAACGAACCAAAACATGAGTTTAGGGTCCAATGGTGTGGATCGGGAGCATTCGTTCCGAAAAATTCTAACAAGACATCGTTGCTCAAACTTTTGCATTAATTGCACCTGTTTGGCGCATTTTGCACCAAGTTTCGTGCAGTAGCTAAACGGTCCAAAATGCACCCGAATGGAAAGAAACGCACCAAAACATGAGTTTAGGGTCCAATGGTGTGGATCGGGAGCGTTCGTTGCAAAAATTCTAACAAGATATCATGGCACGAACTTTTGCATTAATTGCACCAGTTTGGCGCGTTTTGCTGCAAGTTTAGTGCAGTAACGAAACGGTTCCAAATGCACCCAAATGGAAAGTAACGCACCAAAACATGAGTTTAGATTCCAATGGTGTGGATCGGGAGCGTTCGTTGCAAAAATTCTAACAAGACATCATGGCACGAACTTTTGCATTAATTGCACCAGTTTGGCGCATTTTGCACCAAGTTTCGTGCAGTAGCGAAACGGTCCAAACTGCACCCGAACGGAAAGAAACGCACCAAAACATGAGTTTAGGGTCCAATGGTGTGGATCGGGAGCGTTCGTTGCAAAAATTCTAACAAGACATCGTTGCTCGAACTTTTGCATTAATTGCACCAGTTTGGCGCGTTTTGCTGCAAGTTTAGTGCAGTAACGATACGGTTCCAAATGCACCCAAATGGAAAGTAACGCACCAAAACATGAGTTTAGATTCCAATGGTGTGGATCGGGAGCGTTCGTTGCAAAAATTCTAACAAGACATCATGGCACGAACTTTTACATTAATTGCAGCAGTTTGGCGCATTTTGCACCAAGTTTCGTGCAGTAGCGAAACAGTCCAAAATGCACCCGAACGGAAAGAAACACACCAAAACATGAGTTAGGCTCCAATGGTGTGGATCGGGAGCGTTCGTTGCAAAAATTCTAACAAGGCACCGTTGCTCGAACTTTTGCATTAATTGCACCAGTTTGGCGCGTTTTGCTGCAAGTTTAGTGCAGTAACGAAACGGTTCCAAATGCACCCAAATGGAAAGTAACGCACCAAAACATGAGTTTAGATTCCAATGGTGTGGATCGGGAGCGTTTGTTGTGAAAATTTGTAACAAGACATCGTGGCACGAACTTTTGCATTAATTGTACCAGTTTTGCGCGTTTTGCAGCAAGTTTCATGCAATAGCGAAACGGTTCCAAATGCCCCCAAACGGAAAGAAACGAACCAAAACATGAGTTTAGGGTCCAATGGTATGGATCAGGAGCATTCGTTGCGATTAATTCTAGCGCGACATCCTGGCATGAACTTTTGCATTAATTGCACCAGTTTGGCGCTTTTGCACCAAGTTTCTGCAAGTAGCGAAACGGTCCAAAAAGCACCCGAACGGAAAGAAACGCACCAAAACATGAGTTTAGGGTCCCATAGTGTAGATCGGGAGCGTTCGCTGCAAAAGATTCTAACAAGACAACGTGGCCTAAACATTTGGTTTAATTGCAACAGTTTGGCGTGTTTTGCAGCAGTTTTGTGCAATAGCGAAACGGTTCCAAATGCACCCAAACGGAAAGAAACGAACCAAAACATGAGTTTAGGGTCCAATGGTGTGGATCGGGAGCATTCGTTCCGAAAAATTCTAACAAGACATCGTTGCTCAAACTTTTGCATTAATTGCACCTGTTTGGCGCATTTTGCACCAAGTTTCGTGCAGTAGCTAAACGGTCCAAAATGCACCCGAATGGAAAGAAACGCACCAAAACATGAGTTTAGGGTCCAATGGTGTGGATCGGGAGCGTTCGTTGCAAAAATTCTAACAAGATATCATGGCACGAACTTTTGCATTAATTGCACCAGTTTGGCGCGTTTTGCTGCAAGTTTAGTGCAGTAACGAAACGGTTCCAAATGCACCCAAATGGAAAGTAACGCACCAAAACATGAGTTTAGATTCCAATGGTGTGGATCGGGAGCGTTCGTTGCAAAAATTCTAACAAGACATCATGGCACGAACTTTTGCATTAATTGCACCAGTTTGGCGCATTTGCACCAAGTTTCGTGCAGTAGCGAAACGGTCCCAAACTGCAACCCGAACGGAAGAAACGCACCAAAACATGAGTTTAGGGTCCAATGGTGTGGATCGGGAGGCGTTCGTTGCAAAAATTCTAACAAGACATCGTTGCTCGAACTTTTGCATTAATTGCACCAGTTTGGCGCGTTTTGCTGCAAGTTTAAGTGCCAGTAACGATACGGTTCCAAATGCATCCAAATGGAAAGTAACGCACCAAAACATGAGTTTAGATTCCAATGGTGTGGATCGGGAGCGTTCGTTGCAAAAATTCTAACAAGACTCATGGCACGAACTTTTACATTAATTGCAGCAGTTTGGCGCATTTTACACCAAGTTTCGTGCAGTAGCGAAACGTCCAAAATGCACCCGAACGGAAAAACACACCAAAACATGAGTTTAGGCTCCAATGGTGGATCGGGAGCGTTCGTTGCAAAAATTCTAACAAGGCACGTTGCTCGAACTTTTGCATTAATTGCACCAGTTTGGCGCGTTTTGCTGCAAGTTTAGTGCAGTAACGAAACGGTTCCAAAGCCCCAAATGGAAAGTAACGCACCAAAACATGAGTTTAGATTCCAATGGTGTGGATCGGGAGCGTTTGTTGTGAAAATTTAACAAGACATCGTGGCACGAACTTTTGCATTAATTGCACCAGTTTGCGCGTTTTGCACCAAGTTTCATGCAATAGCGAAACAGTTCCAAATGCCCCCAAACGGAAAGAAACGACCAAAACATGAGTTTAGGGTCCAATGGTATGGATCAGGGAGCATTCGTTGCGATAATTCTAGCGACATCCTGGCATGAACTTTTGCATAATTGCACCAGTTTGGCGCTTTTTGCACCAAGTTTTCCTGCAGTAGCGAAACGGTCCAAAAAGCACCCGAACGGAAGAAACGCCACCAAAACATGAGTTTAGGGTCCAATGTAGATCGGGAGCGTTCGTGCAAAAATTCTAACAAGACACGTGGCCGAACATTTGGTTAATTGCACCAGTTTGGCGTTTTTGCAGCAAGTTTGTGCACTAGCGAAACGGTTCCAAATGCACCCAACGGAAAGAAACGAACCAAAACATGAGTTTAGGGTCCCAATGGTGTGGATCGGGAGCGTTCGTTGCAAAAATTCTAACAAGACATCGTTGCTCAAACTTTTGCATTAATTGCACCTGTTTGGCGTTTTGCAGCAAGTTTGTGCAGTAGCTAAACGGTCCAAAATGCCCCGAATGGAAAGAAA